>NC_045545.1:57215214-57235214 GCF_009769535.1 Thamnophis elegans
CAATCAATCAGAAAAGGGCTGGAAGGGACTTGGAGGTTTTCTAGTCCAACACTTGCTCCAGCAGGAGATCCTATACCATTTCAGACCCTGGATGTCTAGTCTTTTCTTAAAAACCTCCAGTGATGAAGCACTCACAACTTCTAAAGACAAGCTATTCCATTGGTTAATTGTCCTCACTGTTAGGAAGTTTCTCCTTAATTCCAGGTTGCTTCTCTCCTTGATTAGTTCCCATCCATGGTTTCTTCTCTTGTTGTTCTATATATTGTATACAGCATGTACAACAGCTCAGTGCATATATTCTGGAGAGAGAGAATTTCCCTGATGATGGACTCCAAAACAAACCCGAAAGCTTGAAAGAATAAACCTTTTCTTCCGGTGACTGGTTTAGACTGGATCCTGCAACATTGTCCTGGACACGTATATTTACTTTCATTTGTGAAATGGTTATGACCCATGCAAATGAAAAGCTCTTAAAAGTTAAAAGTATTTAGGAGATATAGCTGGTGACATTGATTCAAGGATAATCTAGCTGTATAAGTGAGAGATGAAATATAATGACTGGTAAGGAAAGGCAAGTAGAACAAGGGGACCAAAATATGTATTGGAAATTGATATTGTAAAACTAGGCACAATTATATTATGTCTGAAATCAGGGTCAACACTAAAAGAAACAAAATATTTCAAGATGAATTGACTCTTCTGATACACTGCTGGATGTATCATAAGCTAAACATTTCTGCTGACAAAGGACTCTCAGTATAATTATGTGATCCATTCAAATAAAATGAATAAAACATTATGAGGTATTCTCAGTTTGTACTGGTGACAGTGGTAACCCATTGCAAAACAATGTTCAACAATTGCTTGAATTAGCAAAATGTCACACATTGAACAAGGTACCTCAGACCCTCCCATTCCTCACATTTACTCACAAAGGCTGAGTTACAACCAGACAGTCAATGCATGTACTGTATATAGCAATTCTGAGCAGACTAGAGGAGACCTTCATATTAACTGGAAAATACAAGCTTCAAAGAAATGAAGAAAGGGGGAAAAAATCCCAGGCCTAGCACATACTCGTGAGTCCTGCTATTGCTGACAATAATGAGTCCAATGTTAAGGAAAGTACTGGAGGATGATAAATGAAGTCATCAAGAAGATGCACAACAGAAAAAAATAATTTGGAAACATTGCTGGAAGATACAAGCAAGATGGAGACTGGAAATAGTGATATGGTTTTGCTGAGGTAAGTACCAGAAGAAGCAGGAAGTCAAGCAATGCTCAACTGGGAGGCAGTAATTCTACAAAAAAGAGTCTGCATCTGATATTCAGTAATAATAATAATTTGTTAAATTTGTATGTCAACCAATGTCTAGTGATTCCAGGCAGTAGGAATGAAATTAACTTTCTCTGAGACTGGAAGTGAAGAAAGGTCCCAATCTGGAGCCAAGAAAACCATCAATTTGCACTGTTAATATAGAGCATTTTATTTTTCTAAATAGAGAGATTGCCCCAAATTCAGCTGCAGCAGCAGTCCATATCAAGGTGATGTGCAGTGGTGGGTTGCAGGCGGTATTCCCCAGTACGGGCGTACCGGTGCTTACCGGGAGCACCGGGTACCGTTCCGGTACAGTGCTACGGAGGGTCCACCTGCCCACCCACCATCCTTACCAGTATTTGTGTTCTCTTGCACATGTGCATAGAGCGCACGACACCTGCCTAATGCTCCGCCGAGCAACTGGAGCATCACAGAGGCATTGCGGAGCATCGCAGGAGGTAAGGAGGCATGTGGGTGTTGCGCATGGGTGTGCGTGTGCTGTGCATGTTCATGTGGTGGATGCCAGGCCTCGATGCACCATACCAGTTGCAACAGGATGTGGAACCCACCACTGGTGATGTTTTTGAAAGAATAGGTCTGCTCTGCACAGATTGATTAATCTATGTAGAATTTTGTACTAGGAAAGCTTTGAAGGGTCAATCTAAGAATGATTTAAGTGTTCTTAGACATAAGGGAAGCTAATCTTGTGCAAACTTTCACCAGTCATCCTGATATATTCTATATTCAACATCTCTTGTCTGACCCTAATTCAAGAACAATTTCAAATGTAACTAAATTTGCTGTAAGAGCAGATTATTCCACCAATCAGCAGACATTTCACTATATTAGTTCAGAATCAATGTGTATCAGGAGCCCATTCAGCAACCCAATCCATCAGTCTTGTAGCCTCCGTGTCTCTTTGTGTAAATTAATACAAAAGTTGAGTAGAGGAGGAATAGAATAGAATAGAATAGGCCTTTATTTGACCAAGTGTGATTAGACATGCAAGAAGTGTGTCTCTGTTGCAGAAGCTCTCAGTGTACATGCAAAACAACAGAATAATCATAATCATAATCATACCAATAGTAAGGGGGAATAAGAAGGATAATAATAATAATAATGCTACAGCCATACTACTTTGGTAAATAATGTGCAATGTTTCTAATTCTTTTTAAAATATGTTTACTGTTATTTTAGCCATGACTATAATAAATATTAAACAGTATTCTTAATAAAAAGCTCTGTGGTCTGTCCATAAATACTTCCACTGAAGAACAATCTATCCTCCTATGACAAACTTCTTATTATGAAAAACATTTATTCTTTTAGGAAGAATATACTAATACTTATTTGAAATCTAAATTTCAACTTATTCAGTTTTGCCTGGTCTTGTAAACTAAATGTTTAGCACTTAGACTATGAGAACTAAAGAATTGTTTGTTAACCAGTTGGGTGGCATTGCCATCTGCATAGCAGAACCATCCATAAACTTTATTCGAACTGTAAAATGTATGATAGAATTATATCTTTACCCCATCTATTATTTCATTTAAACAAAAATGAACCAAGAAATATCCAGAAAAAAAAGTCTTACCTTCCAGATAAGACTTATTTTCCAGATATCACATCTCTGTGATAAATATGGCAACAAATTGAACATCTGTATTATAAATGTTCACTTTATTGACATATATTATGTATTGCCTGCTTTGGCTTAAGAAAATGGAAAAAGCGATTGTGAAGGATATATCATCTGATATAGCTTAGGCAGGTAAACAAAGATTTATAAGAGCATGTCAGGTAGGACTATACAGATGGACCATGTCTGATGTACATCAACATCACATGTATTCAATCACCAACCACTTTTGTCCAACTTTCCTCTTGTTTTATAAATAGTGAAAATATCTCATCTATTTTCATATATAGATTCTCAGAAGCACCCTGTTTTGAACCTTTTCTCCAAATTTATATCTTTTGATATTCAGTGTTTTAGTTTAGAAATAGTATAAGGATGGATGGTAGTGGACTCTGTTAGTCACATCCCTATTTATGCTGCAGCATATTCTGTTTTGGTAAATTATGTGCTGATCGTCCGCACCAGAGTCTACAACATTTTAGAGAGTTACTGCAGTTATTAGTTATTTTGCCAGAATAGAAACAGAAGAAGCTGTGGCATTTGCCATGTTACCCAAAAGAAAGCCAAACAGAAAGGAAATATATTACTCATATGAGCCCCCTAAAGTTTTTGGCTGGGATAAGCAAATTAAGCTAATGAAAACATAGAAAAGGGATAATTTTTCAAGTTCAAAGATTTACTGTTTCAGCAGTAACCATATCTATCCCAATTTGGATCATTGGTTAGTGTCCCCTGGGGCTCATAGTCTTTGACTATCCAGTAGCTTCCCATTAATTTTAAAATTAAAACAAGGTATGAAAAGATACTGTATATGAATGCATTATTCAATGAAATTAGTGATATGAGAAACAGCCAGGGAAAATTTATATATGCATCAAAGCTCTCAGACCCATAATAAATAAGAATAGTTATACATAAAATACTAAATCTGTGGGAAAACAAATTAAAGGTTGAGATTGCTTTTAGAAATTATATTATAATGAAAGACAATATAATCTTATTTGACTTGTGAATATTTGTAAATATATTAATGATTTATGAATCCATCGAGTACTACCCACGGTCCTGAATGAAGGGGAAAAAAACACTATTGGGGTTTTGCATTTAGGAGTCAGCCAAACTCCTACAATCACACAGTATGGATTCTTATTCCAATTGAGAAAATGAATGTATTATTTCTGATCATTAGCAGACCCATTAGCCCAGTAGATTATAACCATATAGGAGCTGTATGCATGGCCAATGTGACAGAAAAGCATTTAGACTAAATGCTTTAGAAAGAGGCTTTAGAATGAGACATCTGTGTGTGGGACAGATATCTCCAAGTTTGCCATGACCTCTGAATGTAGAAAAGCCATCTCTCCAGAAAACATGATAATTTGTCATCCAACCTCTAGAAATGTCTTCAAATTGGCTATAAAGGGCCCATATGAGGAAGAGAATGGGGAGTGAAAGTGCAAGTCTGGTGTCTCTGCATCTAACTAAGGAGCTTGTTTGGGGGACACATAAACTTCCAATGTGTTCCTTCTCATTTATCTTGCAAGTGTAAATTCAGATAATTCAGTTATCATCCCAGCACTGGACAGCCCTTATGCTTAAAAAAAGAATGTATTTTTTCTTTCTGTTGCTCAATCTACAACTGAATTTCAATTGAGGAATGCAGCTGTGTCCTCCTGTGAGCTAACAAAAATGGCAGTAAAACTGTCACCAGCTGCTGCAGGGGATTGCTCAATAATGGTCTATCTTTTGATAGGGGATACTTTAAAAGAAAGACTTGGAAATGATTGCCAATATCTTGGAACTGAAAAAACAAAAACAAATCAAGACAAAATAAAACAAAAGAGGAATTGGGGTATGGCATGGCTTTTATTAAATGTAGCTTGCAGGCAAATGCAAACTATAGTACTACTGGCTCATAAGTCAGTGCATTGTTGAACCTTCTGGATGGCTGATTTAAGATTGTCCACATCTGTTGAGAAGATCTAAAGCACATTATTTCTATGTATTCTCCATGTGGAAAGAACATTTTTCATCTTATATTCCTGTGTCTCATTCCCTGAAGTAGGAATATAACAATTCTAATTGTTTGCTTCTAGCTGTGAATTTTGGGCTATGATCACTGCTTTTGGTCCTCCACCAACTTTCAATAGCACACACATGCACACATGTGAGCACACATACACACACACACACACACACACACACACATCTATATATATCATCTATATCTATATCTATATTTAGCTAGCTAGTTAGCATCACTGAGAAATTTGGGGGTAACTATAGATCTGAATAGGGAAGAATGATGCCATTTACATAAGATTTAATTTTATAAAGATGCTATAAGTATTTGCATATAAGATTTTGAGATGACATAAAACATTAAATACTACATGCTCTCTGTCTTTCTTTCTCTCTTTTATTAATATAACAGCAAAAAACAAAACATATTTCTATTTTGCTTTTAGCTATCATTCCTTTACAAGTGATATTTACAACTAGATGAGCTCAAACTTCTCTCTCTGTTCCTTTCACCTATGTGACGGATAAGCAGCGAAAGAAAAGATGGAAGCAATGAATCAAGGTTCCAGCTGTTTTCACCTGGTAAATCACTCTAAAATAAAGCTTTTTTTTTAGTTTTCTGAAACTTCCTGCTTCTGGCCAAGTCTATTTCTTAACCTAGATTGCTATCCAAAATAAATGCTGCTACTTATACGCTCCATACCTAATTTCCACTTTGAAATATAAAACAACTAATTATATCTGCTGAGGCTAGAAGAACTTAATATCTCCAATTTAAAACTTCACTCTCCCCTATGGAGACCATCTCACAGATTTATCTCACAGTTTCTCCTTTCTTCATTGGGTCTTATCCTAAGACTCCTTGATCCGGATTTGTCTAATTTAGAGTGTTTCCCTGGGCAATTCCTGGAAAAAGACATCAAACTTTTTACAGCCAATGCTGACTACATTCATCTTAGTTTGTCAACCATTACACTTCTCTCTCTCTCTCTCTCTCTCTCTCTCTCTCTCTCTCTCTCTCTCTCCTTCCCCAAAGTTTCATTTTTCTTGTCATAAGTCGTTTTTTAAAGATTTTGCCTGTGCTTAGCAGCCCACACCTTTCTCCTTTGAGAAAAATCTTGCTGTGGGAAATTAAGCTTCCTCCTACTCACAGCTTTTACTTATCAGTTAACCAGAACAGCATGTCTATTGGGATTTCTGGGTAGCTACATGGCAGGATACTAAACAGCCATGGGCTACAGCAGTTTGTCAAAGATGATACAAGCTATCTAAGACTTAATGTGAATAATGCAATAATAAAGACTATGCACCTATGTGACTGGAAAGAAAACCAATATTTGTTTATAAATATACATGTTAACAACTTTTATCTACCTCCACTACCCTTTGAAGTACCTAACATATAAAGTAGATTGCCTTCCAGATATATTAAAGATGCACAAATAATATTGAAGACCCTCAGTGAAAAATAAGGTACTTTAAAAATAAATTGCAGGAGCAGATCATTTTAAAATGTAATAGAAGAATTAGGATTCCCACACTCCCAAGTTTTGAAGAGTCATATAAGTGGTTTATGTGGAATATACTTCAGTTAAAGAGGCATCTTAGCCAAGTGAGAGACTATGTATTTCTCATCCAGGTTGCATGGTAGAGACTTCATCTCTAGATCAAAAAAGTGCCAGAAGATGGGAAAGAGATCAGAGAAAATGGTTTGCAATTAGAAGAGATGACTTTTGGCTGGATGTCCAATCTTTCTAATTTAAGACAATTGTTTTCTGACTGGTTGAGTTTTATTTTGTTTTGGGAGTAGCTTAAATGTCATTTTTAGTTCTGTTACCAATTGTTAGACAGAAGAAAGCTAAAATGTATGTATCCATGAGGTTTCAGAATAGTAGGCTCTTAACAGCTATGTACTTTTTGTTGTTTAAAACTATTTATTCTATTCTGTCTACTCTAGAAACTGGTGAGATACAAGACTGTTTTCCATAGCGAATGTGTATTAGGTTAATTTTTCTTCAGTAGTCACATAATAAATAGATGTCTTCCAAATTTCATCAAAATATTGTAAATTTTCTCATATGCCCTAAATTGTACTGCCGATTTACCACTGATGTTTGCACAAGCTTAATACTCTGGTTATTCCAAGAGATCAAAATACTGATCACAGAAAACAATTACTTTTAAAACATTTGTGTGTTGGGAGTCATCTCACAGACACGTCTAATTGGGAAAGCAAATTTAATTTGATCAAATGTACAAAAAAGGAGCAAACACACACACAATAAAATTCCAATTGTTATGTTACATTGTGCTTGTTATATTATGTAGTCCTGTTATTTAAACAATTCAAGGCAGTGAACATATTCAACACCTTTCTCCTATTTTCCCCACTACAACAATGCTGTGAAGTGACTAGGACTGAGAGAAAGTGGCTAGTCCATTTTTATCCAGCTGGCAAAATTAGTTTAAATTCCAGGAAACAAAGCAAAGGATATTCTGGAAAGTGTTCAGAAACAGGCTGTTAGACTGGTTGTCCTTAGCCACTGTTTGCAATAATTAAAGGGACATGCTACTTGTGTTTGAGAAAGAACAAAATAAAAATAAAAATCCCAGCATATTCTTGGTAAAGAAAGAGATTTTTCTATTAGGGCGAAAATGATCAAATATCACAACCCTATCAATATATATGCCGTTGGCAGAATGCAAAGTAAACCCAATTTTAAAACATATTAAAATGTAGGCAGCTTGGATTTTGCTTCACTTGAAATGAAGGTAGAATGAACATTTTGAACTTTTCCATTCCTTTATATTATGTTTGTAAAAAGACCCTGTTCGTTTCTCCATCAGTAGAAACCCAGTTTGGAAGAAGTTGTTTAAAACTGTCCCACAGTTCTACAGTGACTCTCAGAAATAGCCTTTTCAGTGATTATTGCTTATCTAACCTCAACTCACCTCACCCCAACTTAACAAACATACACTGAACAAAACCAATAAAAAAACTTTAGTTCAGCTAGTAGAAATCTATAACTAAGACTTTTTGTAGTTGAATTCTCAGAACACCAATCAAGGAACATTCAAGCTTGGCTTGATCTACAAGGAGATCTTGTTCATATTTAGTATATTTCTCCTTTATTGGACCATTAACTAACCAAGAAATTTTACTGCAGTCTCTGACAATCTTGACACTCTCCAGATGTGTGGACTTGTTTCCCTAATTCCAATCCTGATTGTACAATTATGATAGATAATGTCTATATCAGTGATTGTGAAACTTTTTCGGCACCGAGTGCCAAAAAGGGAGCATGTGCACACTTGTCAGTTGTGCAATCTGGAAGAGGAGCTACAAAGGGGGCATGCACATGCGTGCACATGCTGGAAAATGAACTTCCGGTTTCCAGTTTCTGGCCACCTAGTCTTCCAGTTACTGATGCGCATGCGCACATGATGATCAGCTGGCTGCCATACATGCCCACGCTGGAAAACATTTCAGTTTCCAGCACTGCCCCACACATGAAGGACAGGTGATCATCACATGCGCATGCACACCAGAAACCCTGAAGAGGAACAGGCGATGCCGTGCATGTCAGGCAACATGGCTGTGCATGCCACTTCAGCGCACATGACATAGATTTGCCTTCATGGGTCTATATGCTTGGAAAGTATTCTGTGTACAAAAGGCTAATACACTGCTTATATTCCCTAAGAGAGGAAAATGCCTTGAGGGTCAGAGGGAGATTTATTTATTTAGGTTATTCAAATTATCCAAAATAGCACATTCCATAGTGGTTTCCCATATGGGAATCAGGATCTCCAAAAAGAATAATCTCGGCTTCAGATGGACCTGGACTCTAATTGCGCCGAGCCAGCCGGGGTACCGGGGGAGGGTCTTGAGCGACATCTCTGGATTGACTTTCAACCTGTTACTCCTGATGAAGTGGACAAGGCCATGGGAGTGGTGAGTTCTGCCACGTGTGCACTGGACCCGTGCCCCTCCTGGCTGGTCACGAACAGCAAGGAGGTGACACGGGGCTGGATCCAGGCGATGGTGAATGCCTCCCTTCGGGAGGGCTTCTTTCCTCCGGCATTGAAGACAGCGGTGGTGAGACCCCTCCTGAAGAAGCCATCTCTGGATCCAGCCATTTTGAATAACTATCGTCCAGTCTCCAACCTCCCCTTTGTTGGGAAGGTTGTTGAGAAAGAGGTAGCCTTTCAGCTCCGATGGTCCTTGGATGGAGCCGATTATCTGGATCCCTTTCAGTCTGGATTCAGGCCTGGCTTCAGCACGGAAACCACTTTGGTCGCACTGACCGATGATCTCTGGAAACACAGGGTGGAGGTCATTCCTCCATCCTAGTGCTTCTTGACCTCTCAGCGGCCTTCGATACCATCGACCATGGTGTCCTTCTGTGACGGTTACAAGAGGTGGGGGTGGGAGGCACCGTTTTTCAGTGGTTCTCCTACCTCTCAGACAGGTCGCAGTCGGTGTTGGTCTGGGGGCAGAGGTCAACCCCTAGGCCCCTGAAATATGGGGTCCCACAGGGTTCGGTCCTGTCCCCCCTCCTGTTTAACATCTACATGAAGCCGTTGGGTGAGATCATTCGGCGGCATGGGATAAAATACCATCAGTACGCGGACAATACACAGTTGTATCTGTCCGCCCCGTGCCAACTCAGTGAAGCGGTTGACATGATGTGCCAGTGCCTGGAGGCATCAGGGTCTGGATGGGAGTTAACAAGCTTGCGCTCAATCCAGACAAGACCGAGTGGCTGTTGTGTTTTCCTCCCAAAAATTTGGCTAGTACTCCATCACTCAGGCTGGGGGGTGAAATTTTACGCTCCTCAGATAGGGTTCGCAATTTGGGAGTCCTCTTGGACCCACAGCTGACCTTAGAACATCATTTGTCAGCTGTGACCAGGGGGGCATTTGCCCAGGTTCGCCTGGTGCACCAATTGCGTCCCTACCTGGACCGGGAGGCACTCGCAACAGTCATTCATGCCCTCATGACCTCAAGACTGGACTACTGCAATGCGATCTACACAGGACAGCCCTTGAAGAGCATTCAGAGACTTCAGCTCATCCAGAATGCAGCCGCGCGAGCGATTGTGGGTGCACCTCGGTACACCCACGTTATACCTATCCTCCGCGAGCTGCACTGGTTACCAATTGGTCTCCGGATACGCTTCAAGGTGCTAGTCGTCACTTATAAAGCCCTTCATGGTATTGGACCTGGGTACTTGAGAGACCGCCTGCTGCCAATTACCTCCCAAAGATCCATTAGATCACACAGAGTAGGCCTCCTCCGGGTTCCGTCTACCAACCAATGTCATCTGGCTACTACCCGGGGGAGGGCCTTCTCTGTGGCAGCTCCGGCCCTTTGGAACGAACTCTCCGCAGAGATTTGGACCCTCACCTCTCTCCAGGCCTTCCGAAAAGCCATTAAAACCTGGCTGTGTCGGCAGGCCTGGGGTCGATGAGTTCCCTTCCCCTCTCGAATCGTGTGGCTGTTGGTTGTTTTTTAAATGCCCTGTACTTTGTAGTTTTTGTGATTTTCCCTTCCCCTCCTTCGGGTTTGTGCGCCACCCTGAGTCCCGTAGGGAATAGGGCGGCATATAAATAAAATGAAACTCAAACTCAAACTCAAACTATATTTTGTAGATTTTTCCTAACATTTCCCAAAGCTGTGTGGAAGTGAGGTATTTTAGGCTTTGCAGCTTTCCTGCTAGAAATGTTCAGATTATTTATTATTTTTCATCTCCAAGACAAATATATTTGAAATTTAAAATGTTATAGTATTTAAACATTTAGTTTATTTTTATATTACTTAATAATATATTACATATTACATGTAATTCCATTACTCACTTAATATATATTATAAATGTTTGGCAAATAATGAATATATTCAAAAAATAAACAAATGAAAAATTAAATAGAGTGACCTACTCAAATTCAAATAGATGTTGTTTACAAAAATAATTTTCTAGAGCAATGATGGTGAACCTTTTGGGCACCGAGTGCCCAAACTGGAATGCATGTGCATGCATGTGCATGTATGCGCACCAGAGAACCAGAAACCCAAAGACCAGCTGGTGATGGCACACATGCCCACATAGAGGGCTCTGTGTGCCACTTCTGGTACCTGTGCCATAGGGTCACTGTTATGGTTCTAGAGCAATCAAATCAAGTTGTACAAATTAAAAATTGAAAGGCATCTCCAAAAGAGGATATTGCATTATATTGGTATTTCATCATGTAGGTGGCCTGGTGGCCTGGTGGTGAAGATACTGGTCTCCCGCTCAGAAGGTTGAGAGTTCAATCCTAGGTAGCAGATGTTTCTCTCCTAGGGTGCAAAGAAAAATATCTGCTGTGAACTCCACATGGCATCAGGAAAGGCATCCAGCTAGTAAACGCTCAGCTCCAGTTGCCCTGAATTACAGGGTCATAAAAAGGGAGGTTTTATTGGTATTTTGTTATGAACTGTACAGAACATGAACATCCACTAGAACAAAAATATTAGAAAAGCATGAACCATATTTAACAAGTATGTAATGCAAATATGCCTACTACATTTTGCAGACTCTCTGCATGAACTGGGGTCAGATTCTTTCTGTAGTCATTCTATTAAATTTCTGTATCAAGGAACATTTCTGCTTAATTCATCTACTTCCATTAGAAATCTCTTTTTGAGTCTTGCTTGTCTGCTCATGATGCTACTGAATAGACCTGATTTCTTAAAGCTTTTAGCTAGAGCTTCTACTTTCTTTATTTGCTGCAACCACTCAGGCCATCTTTTCACTGTGCATATGCATTCTTTTGCTTTCATGTCTTTGATGGAAAGGCACATGGAAAGGGGTTGCAAAAAGGGAAGGTTTCAAAAAGAAGCAGATGCTGCTCAATCAAGAGGCATTTCAAAGAAAGAGAAAGGATGGTAGGAGATAAAAGATCTTCTAAGGATAAACAGCAACAACTGTCAGGATCATAGATTTTTATATTATGCAATTCTGTTTGCATCTCCACATCACATGGTATATATTTTTGCTGAATTCCAATTTAGCGATATCAAATAACATTTATTTTTCCATATGCCATTCCTTCATTGCCCTGCTGTTATGTCCCTGTCCTGAATGGACTGTCAATCATACATTATCTTCCTCACACCTCTTCAGCTTATTTGTTTTATAATGTACATTATACAATGGTGTGTTTTGTGCAAATAAGGTTTAATTGGGCATCCCTATAATTGTTTTCTATGAATTTTTAAAATTATCATAAGAGACGTAACCATATTTATTGCAGGTGAAATATCATATTAATCAGATGCCTGATGGAAAAAAGGCAAAATATAGTTAGCCAGGAAACTAAGTCCCTGAATACCATAACAGAGAAATGAAGGTTTTTCATTCTTTCAAGGACTCTGCTCAAACTTGAAGAAGAATTTGACTTCTGCAGTGAATGATCTGGGAGCAGAAGATTTGGGACATATGATTTTTCTTTAACTTGTCTATCCCTTCCTTGTAGTGTTCCTAGTCAAGAAATCTGAGAGAAAGCAGATGAAAGGATGATATGCATAATATATCTGTTTGTGTTTGTATGCATGAACAGCTGCACCAATCAGTTAGAACTGAAGAAGCTTCTTCAATGGAAAGTGAATTTCTTTCAGAGGAAAAAAAAAACCAAGAAAGTTCAACTGTTTTGGAAAAAGCACCTTTGGTACAGTCATGACATGGATGATTGCATCTCTCCATAGATATTTAAACCTGTCCCATTATTCATTCTCATTTTAGGGTGTGGTGCCTTAAATACTGAATATATGTAAATACTGTTCTTCCTAGAAAAGTACAATCCTGATACTTGCATATTTTAAACTATATAGTTAAAATGCAGGTGAGCAACTCGCTTGTCATGCCAACTTAAACATTATACATTGCCCTTAAACAGCTAACACAATGAAATATCAAAAACTATTTTTGAGATGGTTGGGAAGGAAGTTATACTTTATTAAGAAGAACCCTGTTTCAAAGATTGTTATTTATTATGACCAGTTTGTAATTTTAGTTGTATATTTTCTATGCATGTACCACTCTCAAAAATAATATAATCCTATTTTTTATCCTGTAAATCTTAAATGCAACCTTAAGTGCACAGTTAACTCTGCTTATTTTTAATGTTTTATGTTTTTCTTCATTTTAGAACACCCATATTGTTCTCTCATAACATATTCCCTTATGCTTACTTTCAATGTCTTTTCTCTGTTATTCTTTTATTTGTTGTCTGGCTGTTAATGAGTATAATTGTCACATTCCAAGTATCCAGCACCAAAAACCCACAAGCATCAGTTTTTCTTTGAAGCATTTTATTCTGGAAAGCATGAAAACCCAGCCCTGAGTGCCATATGAACAAAGTCAGTGCTAACTGCGGCTTCTCTTCCACATCTTAAATTTACTTGCGCATGCCTACCTCACCCCCTTGACTTCTGGACACTGCAAACAGCCTGGAATCTTCAGCCATGTCTAAGCCAACACTCAGTTGCTGGCCTGCTCTCTGCACTGCAGCTGATCATCGCTTCGTTCCCAGCCGATCAGGTCTGATCCCCAGCTACTTCTCAACATGCGGAGTATCATCACAGATTCCACCTGGTGCCCCATGCTCACCTGTTCATTGGCCAATCCATTTGCCACAACCCAGCTGATCAGCACGGTGATTGTGTCAGGTCCAGGCATGCCCCTGCAGCTTCCCCTCCCTGAATGTTAACCCTGAGATAGCTCGCCAGAGGCTTGCCATTTCGGGGTTTGACAATAATCACATTACTGGCTTGGCTAGTAATATTTTCCAGGTTAAACTCAAAGTGACCAAAGAATATGAGATAGTGCATTCGATCTAGAGTGCATTAAGACTAATAGTGGCATAGTGGTTAGAATGCAATATTGCAGGCTAACTCTGCTCACAAAACAGGAATTTGATCCTGACCAGCTCAAGGTTGAGTCAGCCTTCTATCCTTCCGTGGCTTATAAAATGAGGATCCAGACTGTTGGGGGCAATATGCTGACATTTGTAAATGACTCAGAGAGTGCTGTAAAGCTCTTTAAAGTGATATATAAATCTAAGTGCTATTGCTATTCTGTGCATTCTGTCACAGAAACACGATGTCCAGAAAGCAAATTTTTTCTTGGTATTTATGCAATACATTTATGAACATATGGCAGTCCTTGTATCATTCTATGGTCACTCCCAATGTTGAAACGATTGATAACCGTACAATTGCAGAATTTGATTTTATCACTTGACACGATGTAATCAATCTCACTTGTGTACCCAGGTACACAAATGAGTACTTTCCTGACTATTTTCTGCTAGCCTTTTTCTTGTAAAATGACTTCTTGATATAAAGTTCCTATCCTTCAGCAAACTATACTAATCTGTCACCTCTATTTTCTCGGTCACCACTTCCATATGGGCCAATCACTTTTTATCCAGTTATTATTCTTCTAAAGTGAAGATAGATAATCAAAAATATCTGAAAAGAAAAGTTTTTGATCAGTGTATGCTACCTGTTATAACATATGCCAATGAAACATGAATAGTAACCTCACAATCAATACCAAAGCTACTAGTGGCTCAAAGACACATGCTTGGCATTACAAGATCAAATAGAAAGATCTACATATGAATTAGAGAACAAATGGAATTAGAGAACAAATGTTATTCTCTTCAATAGAGTAAAAGAATTGAAATGGAAATGGGCTGGTCACATAGCAAGAAGAACTGATGGCAGGTGGACCAAGGCAGTCATAGAATGGATTCTACTTGATAAAAATCCATCTACCGAAGAGACCTAAAACCAGATGAATCAACAACATCAGCAAGTAGTATGGGCTCAATTGGCAAAACAAAGCACAGGACCATATTGGTTGGAAATATGTGCAAGACACCTTCATCCTGCAGTGGAGAGACAATGGCTAAACTGATGATGATGAATGATGATAGACTCTAAGAATTTTTTCCATGTCAAAATGTTTATTGTCATGTTAATTCCATTGTGATTTAAAAATGAAATGTCCCACAAATTCTGAAAAATAAGGCAAAACTGACACTCAAGAAAAATCAACATTTGAAGAAATCAAAAAATAAGAGATTGTTAGGATTTATTATTAATGAAAAGAATATATTAAAAATCCACTAAAACAGCATTAATTTGGTTAATCCTAAAATCTCACATCTTTGCTTTTACCAAAATATTTTTTTCTATTTCACAGCCGAGAAGCAGAAAGTAAAAGTAATCATTCTACAACTCAGTGCAATATGAATAAATTGTGATAGGACATAGAGAAAATTTCCTTGGTGTCAATTATATGAAGGACTTGGATGTCATTATACTATCAAAGTACTAAATACAACTTTTTAAGACATTAAGAAAGTATTAAATGTTGTTCAACTTGTTTGATAAAATAAAGGATTGGACCATTAACCTTACCAATGTCATTGTTGCTATTAAATTCAGCTAAATGAGTGACCAAGGCAACAGTTAAGAGCACATTTCCACCAAAGAATACATTAACATATTACTGACTACTAATAATGGCAAAGAAAGAAGACTCTTTGATGGGGTGAGATGAATATAGAATGAATAAAAAATGTGTATTAGAAATAAATGTATATAAATGAAAAACAGATTTATACACATCTGGTATATATATGTCATATTTTCATTCTATATTTAAATGCCTTTTTGATTAAAAATTAAAAATGATTAAGAATAACTAATAGAATGCTGCATTTTCATTTATGCATTAGACTGATATTAATTCTGATTATTTAAAGGCAACCCAGTACAGGATTTTGATGAGTGAATAATCAGTGTAATTATTTTTTTCAAAAATGAAGGGTTAAGATATTATTTGATCTTAATAAGAGTAGATTACTTTACTTTGTGTTCTTATGAAGAAGGTGAAGGGAACAAACATTTTTTTCCCTTTTTGAGCCACATAAAAAATGCTCTCCAGAACAAAAAAGAATGGCAGGAAATGCATAACAACTTGTTAAAAACAATTATTTTTTTAAAAAATACAACAAAGATACCAGGTTTTTATTTCCTATTTGCCTATCTACTGGAGACGCAGAAGTCAAATGAAGAAATTCTCCAAAACAGGGCAGAGCTTAAATATCTTAATAGGGGTTTTCCCCCTTATTGCCTCTCAAATCACCATTGACTAATTACTTACAGTGATTTTTCATCATGTGAACCTACATAAGGGTAGACTTAATTCATGATAAGAAGTGAAGAATTAATCATTTCTGGGGAAGAAAGAGAGTTGTTTCCCTTCCACTATTATTTTTGATAAAAAAACACAGAAGACCAATTTTGTGTCTCATGTTTGAGCCTTGCAGTTTACTAATATTGGAGACAATACATTAACAAAATAGGATTTGCATAACTGTAACTAGTAATTCTTGCATTGGGTACCAAGAACTGATGTATTAGCTGAACCTCCAAACTAGAGCTACCATCCAGTCCTGCGAGAAATATATTTGCTATCAGCACCATGGACAGCATACCTTCATCATCTTGTCTTCTTAAAAGAAAATTACAATAGATTTAAAGGTTGTGTCCTCCTCAGATAACTCCAGCTCAAGTTTTTTTTCCTATTGCCTTCCAAGCTGTAGATATTTGTAAATACAATTCCTCTGAACCAGAGGACAGGGAGACATGTGAAAAGTCCAGAATGCTCATGATCTGGAATATGTGGAGTCCAACACCCTTCGTAGTGATGAGTACTATGGTACCAATTAAGCTTGGCTATCCTGAAAACCTTGCATGAGTCAGGAATAAAAAAACCTGGATTAAAACAATTCTAAAAATTAAAAACGTGAAGATAATTGCCCAAGATCTGCTTTTTTTCTAGAGTTTCTTTTATAAATGCCATTAACAACTTAAATGTCTTAATTTAAAACTGTTAGTTCTTTTCAAAGAGTCTATGTGAACTCAAGGAAAGCCTGAGGTGTCTGACACGGGAAAGTTTAAATACTAACAGTACTTTATAATTACCTAATCACAATTACCATCTCACATTAACTTTAGCCAGAAATTGATTCATTATGACTATCCTATATTATTTTAGCATGAGTTGTCAGCAATAATTTAGATTTAAAATATGTTTCCCTGTACCATAATAGTGAGTATTGTCTACTGGAATAGACATAGAAGCCAGTAAATGGTATTTTCTTCTTTTTGCAAGGCAGATCTTGTGCTATTAACAGATGCATGTTACCGCTACACAACTCATCCCCACCACCACTAAGAGAGAGAAGAGGGAGAAGGAGGGAGATGGAGATGGAGATGGAGATGGAGATGGAGAGAGAGAGAGAGAGAGAGAGAGAGAGAGAGAGAGGGGGAAAGAGAGAAATCATAGGAAAGGAAGAGTACAGTATATCCTAGACAAGGAACTTCAATGTGAGATTTTCCACAGAAATGGAACTTTATCTTGCTTTGCAGCTGTTATTACTATATCAAAATAAAGGGGAAAATTAAAAACATGAAGCAAAGTTGATTGTGATATTTGTTGTTTATTTGTTATATCAGTTTCATGTGTATGAAAACATATAAATGTCTTTTATATAAATATAATATGTTGTGTAAACATATTAACTTGTGTAAAATCATTGGGCAAATCTACTGCATAAACTTTTTTTTAAATTATATAAAGATAATTTATTGATCACAGTTCCTACACAAAAAATACATTAGAACACAATTTAACCAATGATTACACACGTTTCCAAATGTTTCTATTAAGGAAACTGACAGATAGGACAACTATATTAATAAAACTTTTGTAGCAATTTTTTAAAACACATTAGCACATTTAGCACATTTTAACACTTTATTACAGATCAATAGGCAAAAATGTAATGGACTCACTATTAATAAGAAAAATGGTATCCTCAAAATGCCAAAATGGGTTTTAGCTCAGTGAGGGGGGGAAGAGAGAGAGAGGGAGGGAGGGAGGGAGAAAGAAATAGAGAAAGAAAGAAAGAAAGAAAGAAAGAAAGAAAGAAAGAAAGAAAGAAAGAAAGAAAGAAAGAAACGAAACATAGGATAAGCCCAATACATGAATCTTGGCATGCTAAATACTGTGCAGAATGTGGTAATCTCTTTTCAGAGCTGGAATAGCAGAAGGACATCAAAAGGATAACATGGTAAAAAGGATTTATTCTTCCAACATCAAACACCTGAAATGATCCACTTAAAAGATTCCATCAAGAGTTTGGTTAATTCATAGGAAAACACCCAATTTTGGAATAAGTTTGTCAAATCGTAAAAGTCCAGCAGTTTTCTATCATGTGAAAAGAAAGCAGTTTTTGTGTTCTAGAGTCAGCCAAGTTGGATGCCTCTACTAAGGAGCATTAGTTTCAAATTAAAAGTAAAGTCTTTCATTTGGATTAAACAACAGTAGCCCTTAGGATATGGAGAAGATGAGAAAAACTTTGGTCCCTTTTTTCAGCTCTGATTGCCTTCACAATTTTAGCTTGCAGTATAGTTACAGTCTATGGTTATTGCTATGTTCCAGTACATTTAACATCTCCTAAATGTGAGTATATAGAAAAAGCACGTCTTCCTCTCTGTTTTGTAAATGAAATGTTCTTACAATTTTTTAAAACACATTATAATTTTAAAAGTTGCTCTTTCTGAAAGAAACCAAACTGGTTTTCAAGGTCTGTATTTTTCTGATCAATTTCCCCCTTGCTCACTAAAAACTGGAGTAAACAAAATGATGTATTACACTAGAAATAACATTACATTGAATTATTATGGTGCCTCAATATATTATTTAATGAAGAAACTCCTTACTGATTCTGGAAAGTGGGAGATGAAAAAAATATATGGACATATGTACTAGTTGTTTCCGACTCTAGGGGGCAGTGCTCATCTCTGTTTCAAAACCGAAGAGCCAGCACTGTCCAAAGATGTCTCCATGGTCATGTGGCCAGCATGACTAAACATCGAAGGCATGCAGAATGCTGTTACCTTCCCACCAAAGGTGGTCCCTATTTTTCTACTCACATTTTTACCTATTTTCAAACTGCTAGGTTGAAAGAAGCTGGGACAAGTAACAGGAGCTCACTCCATTATGAGACATTAGAGATTTGAACCACTGAACTGCTGACCTTTCAATTGACAAGATCAGCATCTAAGTCACTGCGGCACCACATCCATAACATAATTATTATAAATACCTATTTGAGAACAACCATTTACTGAATCTAATGGCCTTTGTTTCTGAATTTGAGTCAAAACTGAGTTAGGCTATCAATTTATAATTCGATTTTTGGTATGAAATAATTGAAACCTTTATCAAAACCATGTCCCAAACTCTGCCTTAAATGGTGATTACATGGAACCCCGTGGAGGTCTATTCGCAGCAAATCATTCTTTTTAGTTTTACTTCGTTTTTTTTTTTAAAAGTAGGATTTTACACACACACACACACACACACACACACACACACACACATCATTCTTCAGGCTGAACTTATTTTCTCTGATAAGAAATTAAGAAATCAAGGCAATCCATTCAAATTGCAACATTGTATAACACATTGCAGTTACAACCGCGGCAATCAGGCGATTCATTGGAGAGTTGTAACAATACAGTAGCAGATATAATTAAAATAACAAATCAATTTGTGTATCAGGTATAATTAGTGGTGGCCAATGCAGTTTACATTTTCATTGTAAAAAGTGCTATAAACCTTTTTCAGCTAAACACCAAATTCCAATTTAGGAAAGAGTTCACAGGACAAATTCTAGTTGTCAGCAAGCAACAAAAAATGGGAAAGGCACAATGATAAATCTTTCTAATCTGAAAAAAAAATAGTCAAGAACATCTTCCAATCCAAAAATAAATAAATCACTATGTTGATATCTAGTCAGATGGAAACAGCTTAGCCTAAAGGTTCTGCACCTTCATGTAGTGTGTAATTGCAATTCTACTCAAATGCATCTCCCATCAAATTTTCATGAACT
>NC_045545.1:57571366-57808866 GCF_009769535.1 Thamnophis elegans
TCTTTGTTTCCTTGCTTGCTTATATATATTCTATTTTTGTAATCAACCTTAAAAAATGTTAGGTTTATGCAATCCCACAAGCATAAAATATAAAATGAAATATATTTAAGCTTAAGATGGCATTAAACTGACCAGAAAATAAGCATTACAAAACAATATTTTTTTTTTAAAAAAGAAGAACTTAAAGAAAATATTGGGGAAAATGAATACCTAGCATCATTAAATAAACATCTCCTGTTACTGGAAAGATACCAACTTGTCATCTCACGCATTCCATGGGGGCACCTGAACCAAAGCACCTGAAAATTTAATTGAAATGGCATAGGCCAAAATAGCTGGGATAAATTTTCATATTCCCCATTGAAATTAAATGGGATTTAAATAAATGTTGTGTTAATATTTGCTTTGTAATGGCTCAGTTGATTCCTTTTCTGGTACAGAGACTTCTAAGTTCTACCTTTCTCACTGCTCTTGGGAAATGCTTTTGCAGTTTGTCTTGGTGGCATTTTCATCTTTACAGTTACAAGTATCAATATATTGCTTTCAGGTCAAGAAAAAAAAGAGGGAAAAAGGTAGCAGAAGCATATATAATACTTATGGATAAATTAATTCACTTCAATGTTTAAATATATTGTCAATAGATAATGCAAACTAGTTACATATTATAATAATAGAAAAGTATTTCATACACAAAAAAAGGAAATTATATAATCAATTCACAATTAGAATCAAGGAGAATCAAAGAAAGAAAAAAGGAAGGAAGGAAGGAAGAATGAAGCAAAGAAACAAAGAAAAAGAAAAAAGGGGAAGGAAGGAACGAAAGAAAGCCCCCGATTCTTCTCACTGTACTTTCTTTTAAAAATTAATGTGACTGAGCTAGTGTATTTATATATTGTGTACATGTTTCAGAATGACTTCTCTACATGTCTCTTAAAATAGCCAAACAAACCAAAGGCTCTGAAAACATGCATTCCAGCCACATGCTACCAGGAAAGTTTTTAGTATTGTGTATGTGCCTTATGATTATGACTACTCATCTGATGATTCTGTTATACCACTAACATTATTATAGCTGCCATCTCACACAGATCGGTGCAGTTTTTATGACCACTAAGGATCTCACCCATTAAATCATAGAATTTACGTTTTTCAATGGCCACTTCTGGAATAGTTGCAACAAGAAGAGATTTATGTTCTTAGCTTTTCAGACAGTTAAGCATATCCTACCTCTGGTAGCAGTAAGCATGGTTATCCTTGTAGTGCTTGATTTTAAATCATTGTCAATCCAGCAATATGGTCCAAACAGATGTATAAATAAATATATGGAGCAAAATAGTGTTCCCATTTATCACTTGCAGGGAGTCAGTTTTGTGTGTCTTTGCTTCCCCTCACCCTTCTAATAAATAAATACTATGACAAAGAAAAGATTTACAAACAAATCATCACTATATTTGGCTAAATCTTCAATGGCAGTGAAAGAAAATAGCTCTGTTACTCAATAAGCTGCTTTATATACATATACACAAATGCATACAAATGATTGCAGCTGTTGTTATCACAACTTTGAAGTAAATGCAGATGGCATGAAATAATATTTGCAAGCAGCCAACAGAATTTTAATGTTCTTTGAAAGGAAATAAAACGGAAAGTATTGCTTGTGCCAGAGATGTGAAAGGTATGCTTGTCTCTGCAGCCTGAGTTTGAAGAGATGAGTTGGGTTCCACATTTGCATATATTATGCAGGAAGATTCCCCTTGTGCCCATTATTTATGGAAGGTATAAATAGCAATGGCAATCTACAAAATATCAACAACGCGTCGCCTAAAATAGGAAGTTTGCATTATGCAAATGTCATGTATGATGAATGAAATGCGCCAACCATCTTGAAGAGTCACAGATGTTAAGCATGCCAGAAACATGGAAAGAAGCAAAGATTGTGAGTTAATTGATGTTCACGTTACAACCCAGTTGTATAAATACAAGCAATCAGCAGCAATGCACATTGCTAATGTTAACTTTCCTATTAATTTTAAAAGGCTATCCATCACCTCTGACTGGATTTGCTAAGAAGCAAACAACAATAAAGGCCATTGTTACATGAGGATGATCAGAGCTAAATCTTCTCTAACCATTCACACCATCTTTATAAATGGAAGATAAAACAATCCCACACATAACATTTTCAGTCAGTGTACTTTTAGTTTCTAATATCCAGGATATTGCTTTCAAACTTGCATTTATAAGCAAAGAAGAGAAATGTAACATCAGTAGAATATGGCGGGGATCCATAAGTTTCTATTTATACTACTATACTTTCTTTTTGTTATCTTTAACTAAGGTGTTGTTTTGTTCTGAGATATAATGCAATCATGATCTTCTCAGATAATGCGAATATCCTTTCTCCAAAGTTGTACAGTTAGTCCTTCACTTACAACCACAATTGACCCCAAATTTTCTGTTGTTTAGTGAGACATTTGAGTGTTGCTCAATTTTTACGACTTTCATGCCACAGTTGTTAGTGGAATCACTGCAGTTGATAAGTGACTAACCCAGTTGTTAAATGAATCTGACTACGCCATTGACTTTGCTTGTCAGAAGGTTGCAAAAAATGGGATGCAACAAAGGTCATAAATATTAACCAGTTGCAAGCATCTATATTTTGATCCCATGATTGTGGGGATGCAAAGATTGTAACTTTGAAAAACGGCCATAAGTTACTTTTTTCAGTGCCGTAGTAACTTTGAACTGTCACTAAATGGGACTGTTGCAAGTCAAGGACTACTTGTATAACAAAATATTCTAAACCACATTTGTTTTAGAAAGAGAAAAACAAAAGCTCAGATATCGTCCTTCATAACCGACCACCACAATCTAGTTAAAAGCATACTTTAAAAAATAATGGAAAAAAAATGGAATGTAGGGTATCAGGCTAGCACATTTGGTGGGGGAACTTTTGCATCCTTTCCTGGTGATTTGCCTACCTTTGATCCTCACTTGCCACTAAGCTCTCACTTGTGGCTTTTGCATGAGACAATTTCCACAATGTCAATCTTGATATTTAGATATTGATACCAAAATTTCCCACTTTCAGCTATTTTTCCTTCAGTTCATACTAGTGTGTCTCTTTTTCTACATCCAACAGAGTAGGAGTAGAAGTAGAAGTCCTCAGCAGAAATTGTCAAGTACCTGCAGACTTGCTGAAAATGCTCTGTCAGAACCCTAAGTTTAAGTTCTATATATGTGTGCTTTATTTGGATTAATTAAGTGGGAGTTCTATAGTAATGTAATAATAACGTGAGTTTATCACCACTGAGGAAATTCAGCACATTATTCATCCATCCATCCATCCATCCATCCATCCATCCATCCATCTATCCAAAACATATTTTCCTTTATAGCATATTCAGATTATTATAACTCTTTAATTATCTCAGAGACTTCGTACCTCAGTTTGACTCTAGGCAGAACTAAGATGGTCTCTAGTGCTTAAGGAGGTTTTTTGGGAATTGTGAATGCTATCTAATTAATGCACAGAAAGTGTTGCAGAGAAGAAACTGCTGAGTAGAGTTATTAGTTTCTTCCTCCCTCTTTCCCAGCTAATGTAGAATGACTCCCCATTGTCTATTTCTGCAACTCTTCAGTCATTTATTTATGTTCTCTATTTTTTAATTGAGAGAGACCTTTGCTGTTTCTGGAGCCTAGGTCCAACAGACTTTGCTGACCCATCTCTAATATCCCACTTCTGTTTCTTGCTAGTTTATTTTCAAATCATTTATCACTGCCCCCTGCATGTGTGATATTCACATTTGGCTAAGAATTAATAATAGATATTAAAATATATAACCACCATAATTTCTTCGCCCAGAGAGTGTAAGTTTTTGCTTTGCACTTGGGTCTCCCTCACTCTTGGTGATTTATGCTATAGCCTTTCCTTAATGCATCTGTGTAATGGTGGATTTATATTCCTTCTGTACCAAAATAAAGCCTAAACACATCATTCTCTCTTGCCTCCTGAGAGCAGATGATTTTTTGCCCTCCTACATTACATAGATATTAAACACATTATTTTGGGGGAATGAATTCTAATCAAATTAAATTTCCATACTGAAACTTCATCTTTCCTTTGTGCTTCCAGAAATTGCTTTGGGAAAGAGTTTGTGGGTGCGGGTTAGAGAAGGGCAGAAAAGAAAACTAACATAAAACAAATCATATTAGCATCATATTAGCCACCAATGGATAGCCCCCATTTCTCCTTTATTAGCAGTATTATGTCAGACATGATAAATTTGAGCATCAGCAGTGCAAATTTCAACATCTGTTCTGTCTGTATCCACAGACGTGTTGACAGGTGTACTCTCCTATTCTGCATTGCTTTGGAGCTGACAGATGGACTGTCAGTAAGTAAAGGATGAAAATCCGCAGCTCGACAATGAAGGAGGAGATTTCTTGAACTTTTCATGCATTTTTGTTCATTTGGGTTTAATACTTCCAATTTCTACTGACTTCCTTCCCACATCAAAGGTGAGATTCTATTCATTCTGGCCACTATGGATATCTCATTTTACTCTCTGGCCTGTTTTCCCCATCTCCCTTTTATTCTTCTCTCCTCACAATACATAAGCTAAATGATGTTAATCTGTCAAATGGGTTTCATCATTAAGAATGCAGTAAAAATTAACATAATGTTCATCAGAAATCAACCGCTAAAGCAAATGAGGTTAAAGGTAAATTAAGAAAGCCAGCTGAATTTCTCTTTGAGTTTTTAAATAATAAACTGAGGCAAGAGGTATACGTTCTGCACTAAAATGCTTACTCTTGGAACTGTAATTATCCAAACCTTCTCGTTAAAGGTCACAGGGCATTTTATTTGAAACTTTATGTTAATGTGAATGTGCCTATTTACAAAATCTCAGCTTATTCATTGTTCAAAAAATTGCTTCAGGCTGTCCAGTGAAATGCTGTAATCCAGTCATGCCCAAAGGTACTGTCATTGTATAGATAACTTAATACATCAATGTCAATTGCAAGAGCAGGGAACATCACAACCTCCATTACAAACACACTGTAGCAACCTAATAAAATGTTTTTAACTTTATGAATAACTTATTCCATTCGATTCCTAGTTTTAGTGATATACAATAAATATGCATTCTGTTTTCATTAGAATAAGATCATATCTCTAATAAGAGACATGTAACATGGGGTCAACTCCTTTCTTTGTCTGTCTTAAATAAATGCAAATCAATTGAATTTATATAGGAAAAGTACAAGATGTTCCATCTGTGATGGATAGCCAAAAACGCTTCACACTTCTGGCCCTTTGTTATTCATATGGTAGTATTATGGAAATTGCTTTACTTTGCACAATCTTTATTGCACCACCCTTGAATGTTTATTTTAAAAAAAAATAAGTTCCAGGCTGTTCAGTAAGGCTATCTCTAATAAGCATTTTAGGACAACATATATTTTTCCGGAGAGGGAGGGAACCATTCTATTGCATTCAGCTGAATATGATTTCCACTGCAGTGACCATTCAGTTGTAATTCTTATTAAGAAGATAATCAAGCCACCAGATATCTGTAGATAATGTTATTCAGAACATGATTTTCCTCATTTTTCTTGAATAGCAGACGTTGGGGAAGGATTGGCATGTATGTGTATGTAGCTGAAATCCCATTCAGAATTAGCACCCCAAAAAACAGTAACCTTGAGGAGACTTGATATAATTTTGATCCTAAATATGACTATTTTCAAATGATCTATTGTTCAGAGTGATTAGACTCTTCAATCCATTGTTTCAGCCTATACAAACTGAAATAAGCTTTTATTAAAATTTAATAAAAAACATTAAAATCACACTGTACAGCAATTTGAATTTCTAACTTGGCTCAGACCAAAAATGAAAGTTTATTCTTTTTGTGCATGAAAATTAAGTGATTCTTCCTATATCGCTTAGGCAACCTATGGTATTCATTTCCATTACAGAGAAGGGAAAACTAATAATGTTTGAAGTACTATGTCTCTTGTAATAGATTGCTGAATTTCCAATAGTTCAGGAGCCAATGTTTTCCCTTTACTTTCTTATTAAGTAACACTTCTATTCAATTGGGATTTCTATACACGTAAGCAGCTTTAAATCAAGACTGAATGAAGACCAAGCTTGCTTAGAAGAGTAACCCCCTATTAAATTGTCTTGAAATGGTGACCATTTAATTATAGACTTGTGGCTTAATTGTAGAGCCATTATTTAGTGGATATTAATTTCCCTTCTTTGCTCAGATTAACAGTCCAGGCAATATAAAAATCTAAAGGCATGCAAATTCCATTTGTCTACTCTGATTAAATAACATTTAAATCCCAATCTTTCTTTACATATTTACTCATGTCCCTCGATATATTTATAGCAAAAGTGAGCAGAACTGTTCTGCTGACCCTAAAGACAATGTCAGTCTGGCCTGCCAGCTGTACTGCTGACCTTCACATTAGAAGGTCTGACAAGGATCACCTGGACATAATTGTGCATACAATGCACTTTGGCCCCTGCCACATTCTGGTGGCTTCTTTGCAGACAGTTGTAATCTAATAAAGCTGGGAGGCATCAAAATACGGAGAGCTGAACTGTGCAATTGGAAAACCAGGCACACAACTGAACCATTCAGTTCAGCACCTGAAGGTCAGGAATTCAGCCTGTGCTACATTGCAATATTGTGGATAATATCAACAGAAAAGTCAAACAAAAATATGGACTAAAAGGTATTTGGATTCTAAAGATTGTCAAATATTGGTGAAAGAGGTTCGTTTAACAGTACTCATAGGTCACAAATGTTTGCCAGCACATTCAATATAGGTAGTCCTCAACTTATGATCATAATTGAACCCAAAATTTCTGTTGCTAAATGAGACATTTATTAAGTGAGCTTTGCCCCATTTTACAACTTTTCTTGGCACAGTTGATAAGTGAATCACTGCAGTTCTTAAATTAGAAGCATGGTTGTTAGGTCTATCTGGCTTCTCCATTCACTTTACTTGGCAGAAACTTGCAAAAGAGGATCACATGACCTGGGGACACTGCAACAGTCATAAATATGAGTCAGTTGCCAAATATCTGTATTTTATTCAAATGACCATGGGATGCTGCTGTGGTAGTAAGTGTGAAAAACAGTCATAATCATTTTTTTCAGAGCTGTTATAACTTTAAACAGTCACTAAATATATTGTTGTAAGTCAAGGACCAACTGTAATATTATGGCTTTACAAGTAAGACTTCCTCCTCCCCTCCTTTCCTTCTTAGTTCTATATTTATCTTGTACCTTACAATCTCTTTCAACTATACCTGTATCAAGATTTCTTGAAAATTTGTATCTATGACTTGATGTGGTTTAGTTTCCAATGTTGGATAAAGATACCTGCCCAGCCACAGAATTTCTTGATCTTATTCTATGCAGTAATATTTGGTTGCAAATGAGCATGGGAATTCTTCCAAAAGTGATAGATGAGATGAAACAGTAGTACTCATTTGCATTTCTGTAACTTGTGTAATCCCTGTTTCTAAATTAAAAATGGTTTTCATGAAAATGTATTGCGTTGGAGAAGTGGAGTTACTGAGAAATATGCATTTTGTCAAATTCATGTGTAAATATGTATGATACACATGCAAATAAATGTGCCCATTTTGTAATGAAAAAGGATAATGTAGAAGGCAGGGAAGAAGAGAAAACAGGAAAAAGTGAAATATTAATAGAGCAAAACTGTACAATTAAAATTCATCAAAATATAAAATTACAGGGAAGGCTCTAATGCAGCGAAAGATAGAAGGAAGAAGAAGAGAATGATCAGAAGTAAGGCAGGTAGGCATAATTACACTGGTGAATGGATGTACCATTGGAAGACCTGATAAATCAGATTAGGAACAGAATGTCATGGAGACAAAATTAGCTATGTTAGCACTAAGTTGATACTAATTTGATGGAATGTAATCAATCTATTCATTTCTACCTGAGAATATGAACTAAATTTAAAGGAGAATAAAATCAAACAATTGGTTTTAAGGACTAGAAAGCATACATTTGTTTGATTTTAGATTCCTTTATTAAATGTACAAATGTAATCACATAAGCATACAAAAAATCAGGATTAAATCTTCTTGATTTAATGATATACAATATCTGAAACACAACTTACAGCATAACTGGCTAACCGTGTAATGGTTTACCAGATCACCTATTCATTCTAAAAAATAATGTGGCAGATGAGTTCCTGTAAAGAAGTACCTGTTTTATATTTTATTTAGTTTTATATGAATTGAGTTGGAAACCATCCTTGCATGTTTTCCTACTATAACATTTTTAATTAAAAGGAGCACAATGATTGTATTAGCTTTCATATTCAATCTGATATTAAGCCTGAAAGAAAAACAAGTGGACTATGTGGTTTAGATAAACATCTAACTCTGATTGTCATGGTTACATAGTAAACGGCTGGCAGGTGGTAGTGGGGAACTTCATTATATCTGACTCCTCTTAATACATTCCATGGGTTTTAGGAGAAGACAATACATTAGCAAAAATATTTATATGTTTTGATAGAGGTGGGAAGTTACATCCATCCATCTTTCTTTCTTTCTTTCTTTCTTTCTTTCTTTCTTTCTATCTATCTATCTATCTATCTATCTATCTTCCTTCTTTACCATTTATGAGTGTGTATCTCATGTGTGTGTGTGTACACACACACACACATTCTTTACTATGTTCTTATTTTCCTCTTTGTTTTCTATTTATTTTTTCTATCTTTTCCTTTTCCTTCTTTTCTGCTTCTAATCTTTCTTTTTATTCTTTGATTTTTTTTCAATAATTTTTATTGTTATAATCTTCAAACAATTATTATATAAAAACCTGGGGAAATTAACAATAGGAGCACTTTGCATTCCAAATCTTCCTACTCTCATTCTCACTATCTCACCCAAATATGCAACTATCATGCAAATAGGCTGATATTTCCATTTTGTGTGATTTGGGCCCTTTTTCTTAAAAAAAAATTAATCTGGAAATTACTTGGGTTGGAAAATGCTGGCAGAGTGAGATGAGTGCAATGAGTCAATTCAGTCAATGTATTATTTTGCTTCCTACTTTCTTTCTGGAAAGGCACAATAATGGAATATTTTTAATCTAGTTTATAGACAGTTTAATTGCTTTTTGGCTCACTATAAATATGTGTTGTCAATCATTAGAATTGACCTTGGCTTTGCTATATTTTATGTTCTCTCCAGTGAAAAACATCTTCAGAATTAACCACTTGGCCCACTGACTTTAAGCTGTAGTCATTTTTTCTTGAAACACCACATTATGTTTTAATACGTCATAATGCTTCAATGAAACCACTGTTTGAAGGGTATTCAGAATAGGTAGGGCATTCCATTTATATTTTCCCCTATCATATTTTTTTATATTTCCTCTTGGATATTTTTATTTGTAACTAGATTTATTTTAAAAACAAAAATAAAACCAATCTATTTTAATTATTATAATGGAAAAAGCAAAACTTCAGCACTGTTTCTTTGTTTTATTGAAAGCTAACTTGATTCAGATTAGTTGTTCTTTTTTACAGTAATAGCCAGTTGAAACAATTTGCAGGAATGCTATACTTTTGGTTAAACTTAGCTTATATTATCTGGACTTAAAGTCATTTGAAATGGGGAAAAAATTCGTAGTTTACTATTCTGTTCTAAAAAAGTTGCAGCAACATTCCTCAGGGTTTATTTCTAATGAGAATATATATTATTTATGTATTTATGAAAATTACTAGTACAATAAAATCAAAGAGATTGTTTCTTAGTTTGTCCACGTACCATATCCAATGTTGCTTATTTCTGGGAAATTAGGAAATAACAATTTTCTTTATAACATGAGCTTTAATGTTAAATTATATGTT
Organism: Thamnophis elegans; assembly: GCF_009769535.1. Classification (NCBI taxonomy): domain Eukaryota; kingdom Metazoa; phylum Chordata; class Lepidosauria; order Squamata; family Natricidae; genus Thamnophis; species Thamnophis elegans. The sequence continues at coordinate 57,581,294 of NC_045545.1, forward strand.
GGTGGCCTGTAACCTAGAGACATTTGGATGGGGGGGGGCAGATTTTTTTTGGGGGGAGGTTTGTAGATTCATCCAAACCTCTACATAGTTTGATCTCCCATCAACCAGTGGTGGGATTCAGCCAGTTTGCACCTATTTGGGAAAACCGGTTGGTAACTTTTTAAGTAGTTCAGAGAACTGATTGTTGGAAGAAATCTTCTTTTATGTTTTTCCACTTTACAGGGCTAATCCTGTAAGGAAGGCAGGAAGGAAACATTCTAGTGTTGTTTCTAGCCTAATCTTTGTTGACCTGCTTACAGAAACTGCCTCTCCAGTTAATCCTTATTACATTGTAACAGCTAAGGCGAAGTGCCCATTGACTTCAGTGACCTTGAGTTGGCCAAGCCCACCCAGTCACATGACCACTGAGCCCCACCTATCCAGATAGTCATTAGGGCAGAGAACCGGTTGTTAAATTATTTGAATTCTACCACTGCCATCAACATTATTGTCACCTCCAAATTCTTCCTCTTATAAAAACTCACCATGTTTAACAAATTTCTGGGTAGCAGAATGGAAGGAAAGTAGTTTCCTACTTGGACTTTGTCTGCAGGCAGAAATAATCCTTCCTATACCCCAGTCCCCAGTCCTAAGAATCTACTTTTCTTGGAGCCAGCCATGATAAGAATAAAGACATACAAGAAGGATCAACTCCATATGCTGTATATCCAACAGTTTGATGGAGTGAAATTGTAATTTACAGGGGATTAACTATTAATTTTCTTTATGCCAGTTCTCCCATAAATATGTGGCTATTACTATGCATTTTGGAGTGCTTTTAGAAATAAGAATGACTGGTCTGTATGTGTCTGTGTGACCTTTGATTACTTTTGCCTATGAAATTGGGGGTTGAAAGGGATTGGCAAGGAGATAACAAGGTTGGACAAGGAGATGACAAGCAGTTTCCTCTCAGTCTAGTCCTTGCTCATGGGCAGATTGCTAATGATTCCAGCATAGTATCTCCATCCATCTTCTGTGTTAACGCCAATATAAAATTCAGAAAAATTCAAAGAAACTCTCAAGAATGGAATGTGCTATATTTTTAATTATTTAGTTACAAGTTAGCCTAGAGATAATGTATTGTTGTTGTTGTGATGATGATGATGATGATGATGATGATGATGATGATGATGATGATGATATAAAGACAAGTATCCTCCCAGTTGAATTGATTATTGGGACTGCCATATATTTTTCAAAAAAGATGACAGCCATTTGCTATTGCCTTCATCCAAAGTACTTTAAAATTTTCACAAGTCTCTAACATTTAGATTTTTCAATGTCAATCTGAGGCAGGAGAGAAAGAGAGTATAAAAGAAAGGGATACAATATTTTAAGAAACATATAAAATAGAGGTCAAGTGGCTGAGCTAAGGGAAATTTACTGCTTAAAAGGAGAACTTGCTTAAATGTTGCTTACTGAAGAAAGAACTTGTTTAATGTAACCTGTAGTTGAATGACCTATGTAATAACCTATGTACAAAAATAATTCCTGTAACTGACATAAGACTTGTGCAAGGGATGTGGACCAAAAGTAACAGATGGTGTAAGATAAGATCCACCCATGTAACCCACCCACATATAGAAGTATAGCAAATTCATCATTTATTGAATTTCCTCTTTTTAGTTACCCTTCTCCTTTCTCGTGTTTGTACTGATAAAGAAGGTGGCATAGCCTAACGCCGGGCAGTGCCGGGTTTGCGAAATATATAAAAGTAACACCCTGGGCGTAACCCAGGATTCAGAATTTGTCATGCAAATTCTCTGAACCATTGCGCAAATAAACCTGAGTTCTCCAAACCTTCATGGTCTTGTGCCCTGAATTTGTGACACGATTAGCTGCTACAAATCAAGATCAGTGAGATGCTGTTCCTTTTTTCTACATATAAATAAATGGATGCTGCTGTCAATATTTATCATATTCTCGTGTTTTAAAGAGTAATGTGGAAGAACAACTGATCTACCTGTTTCTGTATCAAAAAGCAAGAGGAAATCCTTATAAAAGTGTTAGTACTCCTTGCTTTTGATATTGTACATTTATCATCCATGTACATCAAAAATAGAAAAATGTTACTTCGGTGCTGGTGTACCTCACCAAGGAATTAGAAGAAACCTGAATTTGACATGTTTACCATGTCTTGCAAATCTCCAAACATTTATATTCTCTTGTCCTATCTAATGCTGCTTTCCTATGAGTTCCCATTCCATTTTCCATGTCCTTCATGGCTTAGTCTGTCCTCTTCCACCTATAGTTCTGGACCATTCCAGTTTCTATTTTGTCTTTTGCATAAATATTATAAAATGATACATTTTCCAGATCTTGCCCATATTCTCAGCCATTTACTGTGCTCTTTCCTTACTTTATTCCAACACTACTCAATCTTTTTCTCCTGCTGCTTTTCGCTGGCCCCAGTTTACTCCTTCCTTTGTCTTCTAAAAGGCAGTATATTTTCCATCCATTCTCAAAAGGGATGGTGAGGGAAACAGGAAAGGAACTCTGAAGCAAGTTTCTTTTTCTTTTCTTTAGATGAGGGAGCTGTGACATTGTGATTCTGTTTCTTAGCCTTCTCTAGTCACATAAAAGAAAGCAGAAGGTGCATTTCCCTTCCTTTTTAGAACAGATGGAAAAAGCAATTTACTTTATTTATTTTTTAAAAAAAAACCACCTTTCATCAACAGAAGAGGCTCTGAAATAGAGGCTCAGTGTCATATTGCTCCCTTTTAGATTCAGAAATATCTAGAATCCAACCTCACTACTAATCCTTTAATATAAATTGTCTTGCATAAGAAATATTCACTTCTTTTACAAAAAATCTCCTTATTACGTCTGTATCAATTTATTTTAAAGCTCCCAATTAATACAAAAAAAAAAATTCCTGTACTGTTTCCCTGATGCCGTCCTTCCCCACAAACATCCTTATATTTCTGCCTGGACATTTCTGTTGAATCTGTTAAGGCATAATCAGCAGTTCACATTTTATGATTTTTGAAAATGTACTGCTACACTTAGATTTTTGGATCTGTTAGAAACTAATTTATGATTTATTTTTCAAAAGAAGAATGTCATCATCATCATCATCACCATCACCACCACCACCATCTGCAGAAGGCAAAAAAAAAAAAAGCCTTCTAGCAATGCTAAAACATATGACACCAGACAGGCCTCTATTTGAGAACTGTGCAGTTGAGTTTAAAGATAAGGAAGGGGGAGAAAAGAGGGCATGACAGCCTGCACAGATTCACAGGTCAACCAGTCTTAATCTCCTCCATTATAGTGGGAGGTATTTTCTTTCTCTCTAAATGATAATCATTATTTCTCAATGTGCCTCTATCCATACAGATTAATTTATGCTCATTCAATGCAAATCTGTATCCTTTTGTCCTTTTTGCATGCAATGCATGTCCTTGTTTTTGGCAATGCATAAATGGCCATGGTAATCTCAACTGGCACTCTTGCAAGCTGTCTCGGGAGAGCCTTTGCCCTTATAGTTGGCTTACAAATGTTTGAAATAAATCAATTAAATTAGTTTCTGAAAGGGGAAAGGAAATTATATTGTGCTTCATGCTGCTACTAATCCTTCTGTTCTTCTAATGCTTTTAAGAACAGTTTTCTATTTTATGCAAGTCAGTGATTATTGAATTTCTATTTCTTTGGCTCTGCATATAATTTTTATTGTGTTATTTTATAATATGCTTGTGTGGGTGGTGAATATACAAACATAAACATTCACACACACACATACACACACACACATTCACACACAGCCTTTAACTTAGGGACAAAAGCCTACAAATAAATAAAAACATATGCATTTAAATGAATTAAATTATTTTCTGAAGAAAACCTCAGGCAACATCACTTGGCATAAAACTAATGGTCTCTGGTTCAATATTCATGGCTGATAGTTAAGCATTGGATTATACCCTTCAAGTGAAAGGATGGCTGTAATAGCTAAATGTGTCTATGCTATATAACTATCAAAGAGACCACTATACTTTCTCAGTCAGAAGAGAAGGGTCACCTTCTGAATATTTATCCCTACTTCAATGTTCTTTGGAAAGCTCCAGAGCCAATATTAATCCATGCTGACCCTGCTCAGCTTGTGGGATCTGTCAAAATCACAACACTACAGGACACATCTGAAGCCTGAAAAAATGGGCATTTTGTCAATATGTCAACAATGCACACATGTCAATAAAAAGGCCAGTCTTTCCCATTGGGAAATCTGAATTCATCGATGTGGCTCATTTTGTTGCTTTTATTTCTATGGGATAAGTTTGAGCGCAGTAATAAAGAAATGAGTTTTTAAACAATATAAAAGGTCCTAAAATAGATTAGGATTACTTATTCTGAGAGCTGCACAAATGTAAGCAAAGAGCCTTTTCACATTACTCTATAACCTATTGCTTAAAAGGGGAAAACAAATATCAGACTGGAAATGTATAATTTAAACCATACAAAGAAGTTCTGATCTTTTGAAACCCAGAAGTCGGTTGTTGTTGTTCTGAAAAGAGATTCTTAAAATAGTTTAGTAAATCTTGAAAACAATGAATGACTAATACACTTTCTTTATATATTTGTGAGTACTGACATCCCCTCTAATTACCCCTACCTTATAGAAAACTCTCAAATTCTTTCTCATACCTCCCATCAGTCCTTCTAAAATGCTTTTCCCATGGTCACACTGAACGTTGTATATGCTTTTCATTTTGTTGCTTGAAGTAACATATTGAATATTTCACTGGGCACATACAATATATCCATAATTCAACTTTCCCCTAACGGTAGAGAATGCATCCAGGGCAACTTCAATGACCTGATTATAAGGTTTATTAAAATTGATTAGTGGACACAGAAATAACTTCAGAAAATATCATTATTAGGCAACTACATAGTTCTATAAATTTCTAAAGAATGCTCTCTTCAAAGAGTTTCCAGATCCTGTTGCCTAATTTAATTGCTGCCACTTTATGACTATCTGTGTATTTTATTTAATCAAGCACATGAATGATACATAGGTCTGGGATGAGATGAAATCAAGGATCTGTGCCACAGCTTCTGTATCAATGTCATCCTCAAAGGCAATTTCATGGATTTTTGTGCTGGAGAGCATGTCACAGATTTGAGTAAAGAGTGTGCTGGGATTAGTGTCATTGACCACCATGGTGACTGGATGGGCCTCTAGATGCATGTCCAGGAAGATCTGGTATGTTAGTCAGCTCCAGATATAGAGAGAGTATGAAGAGCTGCTGAAAATCACACCCACATTTACCACATGTTCCCTGAAGTTTGGCACCAAAGTATCCATTAGGGCAGCTGAACAGCCCAACACTATAGACAGCACCAGGGTGTTTGCAAATGTTCTGTCCATGGCCATTAAGGAGCCCCTGAAAGTTAGAACAAAGATAAATTATGGAAAGCATCCAAGGGAGGAATGAGTGGAAAGTACGGGAGATGTATTTTATCAGTATTTTATCAAAGTAAGGAGCTGAAACATATTCAATTACCTCTTATATTCTAAAGACTGATCACAAACTTGCTTGCTTTACTTCCTTCTGTTGACTCCTATGTTTCTCCCAAATATCTTGATATGATGGATTCTTCCTTAGATGGCCACAAAAATGCCTATGCATGACAATTCCCGTAGTATAAATATTTAGCACCAAATGCATCAGCAAAATGTGAACCATCTACTCATTAAATATTTTACTCTAAAGACCAGATCAGATACCTGCAGGTGATCAGAAATATGTGGAGGTTTTTCAGGAAGATAAATAGCTGTCCTGCCTCCGATTGCCAGTCATCTTGATCTGTTCCCAGGCACAAATTTCTCATTGCTCCATAAGATGTTTGTCCTTCTGGGCATGCATGGACTGGCTACAGAACAAATGATCAAGTAACTTTTCAGTTTTTACCATAATAAAAAGATGAAAATACTACAGGCACCTTATCAAGGAACTCTCAAAACCTAAGGCAATATGTATTTAAAACATGGCTGATCTATTAAAAGCAATTTCTCAATTCTGGAATTTGCATATTTTGAGAGGATGCATACTATAGATTCTTTTCCTGGCAAGGCAGAGTGATGTTACTTTTCAAAGCTTCAAGTAAATTTGGGTACAAGCAGATAGATGAGCAGTTGATCACAACATGCTAACTATATAAGAATCCTGTAACATGTATGCAACTTGAAAGTGGAAGGAAAATGTGTTCTAGAGATTTGTGTCAGCATGGACTAAGAGCATAAAATAGGGCTGCATATTAACTTAGAATTTTGTCTACACATCAATAGTACTTTATGACTGACCTGCACGTGGTTTGTATATAACTCCTACAGTGCAAAAAGCGCATACACGTTTTTGGAGACATTGAACAGCAAACAGAAAATTAATTTCTTGGCAAATATAATTGTGATTGGAAAATGATATGCTTTACAACACATTATCATTTGTTGTCATCATCATCTTCATCATCATCCTATTCTAAATCTATAATCTTTGTCATATTGTTTTAGCAGGAACATTCATTTTAACAGACTAACTGGGAAAATGAGTCCATTCTTTGAAAAACTCAAATCACATGTCAACAAAACATTGCAGGAATAGCTCTGACTAATTACAAGCAATTATTGAGAAACATGATAAGTAATGGAAGACAAATCAGCCTCAACAATTAAGCCACGGAAAGTCCATTGGCAGCTTATCTTATACATGTCAACTCAGCCCAGCTGCCAAAAAGAAACCTGGGGAAAATTATCCAGAAAAACTCTATCTTAATGAATTTACTATAAATGTGTCAACAGAAGAAGTTCATCTTGAAGAAATTAAGCCTAGTACTGTAGGCTTAATACTGTATTGAAACGACCAATGGCTAGTACTGTAAAACTCACCAAATCTTTCCAACTCATTTCAGCCATGAGCCAGGGGGTAAATGGTTTTTTGCCTAATTGCATAATATCTATCCTTCTTATTTAAATTTAATTATCACATACCCTGGAATGCATACATTCCTGAAGTAATGTTTCACCCTAAATTTCAAATGTTAATTAAGTTAAAGTGGATAGGATAAGGAAAGAAACTTTTTAGAGGGGAAAAAAACTATATTTATATATTTTACCAGGTCCAAGCAATGACCTTAATGAAAGCCTGAAGGTAATGCTGTTGTGGAGTTAAAGGATAATAAATGGTCCTTGCTTGGTTACCCAGTGAGTAACAATTAATAATATTTGAGCTCCTGCTGGCTCCTATCCCCAGGAGATTAATGTTATTTCCACCTCCTGCCATGCACTTTGCAATATTAACATAAAGTTTCTATTGAATAGCAGTTTGATCCATTTCTGTTTATTTTATTCCTATATTCTGACAAAAAGGAGTCAGAAAATTTACATAATTAATAATGACTTGAGTTTAATGCCTCTTTTGAAATCCCTGAACTATTCAGGTGAACTAATTGCATCAATAACTGTACTAAGGTAAAACACTTAGTAAACTTTCTGAGCCAACATTATTCACCTTGTAGGTTGGTATTTTTCAACTCTAGTCATTAATGGAGAAAATCCTTGTACCCTTAAGACCAGAGGGAATACAGGGAGGGATTATGTCCCAGGCCTTCAATTTAGTAGTAGAACAATGCTATGATTGTTCCTGAGAAAGAGAGATTGACTTTCCAATATAGTGACAATAACAAATTGTGTTAGATTTTTGCTTATAATGCCATTCATTATTATACCATTTCTATAACACTTTAAAATTATGCACAATGCACAATTATAAGGATAGCATCATCCAAACAATCTTATGAACACTGTGTTTATATGTTTGTGTTTCTATCTATTTCTGATCATCTATGTATTTTGGGTCAAGAAACCAAAAATTATACTCTACCCACCTAAAAAAAAAAACCCTAACAATCAATACATTGCAGGACTTGTGATCTCATCCTTCAATCTGTCCAGTGAAAATTATGCCTGGTTTAATTTTTTTTCTTCCATTATTAGTCTAATTTGAAATGAACCTTATTTATTTAAATTATTATTTCATTAGGTACAGTGATTAAATTGAAAAGGGTTGCAATCAGTAAAATATACAGAAATAAAAGCATAGTAATAACAATGAAATATGAAACTACGAAAGACATATGAAAAAGAGAATAGGCAAAGGAAGATATCATATAATCATTTTTTAAAAAATCTTGACCAAAAGTTCTATAAAATGTATTGGTCATTGATTTACTAATTATTCAAATAAAAATCGAGAAAGCCATATAATATTTTTGAAGTCAAAAGTTCAAAAAGACATCTATTTTCTAAATAACAATGAATCTGCCGGGGGGGGGGGGGGGAGGAAGAAGAGGCAAATCTAATTGAATACTGCAAAAGACTAAATTACAGAAGGAGTCAACCATTCAACCCTGGATACAACTCTGTATACATGAACATTTCTTTTTTGCTAATTGTTTAATTTTTCTTTTTGAAAGTCCCGTCTTACTATCTGGAAGAATCATTTCCACTTTCTTTTATGTGGCAGAGAACTTAGATTATGTTAAAGACATGTCTTAGGAAATATTCTAAAAGATCTTTTCCTGCACTTCTTTATCCCATATTGTGGAAATTCTGTAAACCTCAAGCTGTACAGATGTCCTAATCTAGGTAAGGAAAGAACATTGTTGTAGCATATTATATTTCTATGAATTGTTGAAGAATGCTGTTTTTGCCTCTTTTATCCTGACAAAAAGAGCATAGAAATTGTTGGTGGAAGTGAAAACAGCCACATTAAAATCTGAATCATGATAACACTTTCACATACAGTTTATTGCAAGAAGAGAAGAACAGACCTTGAGGAAACATTTCTGGTTGCATATGACATGAAGTAGAACGAGAGATGTAACAAATGAAAATGTGCATGATTGTGACAGATACTATATAAACAGTAGCATAAAAGTAACTACAATCATAGCCTGTTAATTCACCTCTGCTGTCTTGCATTGCAGAGCAAGATTTTTAATAAGGGAAGCTGTTTCAAGAAAACAGTGTTTGCCATTATATTTTCACTGATGCTTCCATTGGTGAATGTAAATAATTTTAAGTTTTAGGGAATTAAATAGCTATAAAGCCTGTTCTTTAAAGTATTCTTTTCTTATTCAGAAAATTAAAATACAAATTAAAAAAATACAAAAAAAAGACAAAACATGAAAAAATGTGAATTTAAAAGGACAAAAATCAAAAACACATATACATATATGGGAAAGTATTCTTAATATACTTTAACATGACCTAACCAACCTTACTTTTTACGTTTTGAGGTTTTTGGGGGGTTGCAGGGGGAGCTCATTCACCTAGATTTCTATTCAAAGTCTTGTCCTTAAAAAGTTTTTTAAAGAATCTTACATACACAATTGGACTGCGTTGTCTGTTTTTAGTTAAACATCCAACATGATATCCCAATGCAATATTTACTATATATGTTCTCTGAATTTGATCAAATTTCAAAACTTAGAAGAGCCCAAGATCCGATGTTATACAATGACAGATGGATGGATGGATGGATGGAATAAATGATCAATGCAGAAACTGAACATGATCATCACCATTTATATCCCTTTATCAACTGTAACTATTATAGTGCTCTTATTCATTTGTTAATATTTGCTTTCTTTCTTTCCTGGGATTTTTTAATTGGCAAGAGACTCTTGTAAAGCAGGAGGATGTATTCCCTCAGATAAAATAAACTTGTAATTTCTAATATCTGAACAATACTGTTTGCTGAGTCAGAAGAAATTTGTTTAATAAGGGCTAATCAGATTCTACATTAATGAGAGAAAAAGATGATGCTAATCAACATCTAGGCAACTCTCTAGGTTGCAGGCCTATTAAACTTCATAAAAATATAATGACTAAAAGAGCAAAACTGTTTATAAAGAGTCTCCAGTGGCAAAGGCAGGGTATTGAGCACTACTCAAATCTCATTACACTGAATTAGCCTCACTTTTAAACCTCAAACAGAAACTTAGTGAGATGTTTTTTCCTACCAGGCCTTACATCTTTCTGCTTGAAAGTCTCCTCAGAGCATTTCTTTGCTCCTCTGCTTTTTAGACTCCCTTCTTACTTCATTTTCATCTTGACTGGTTCAATGTTAATGAAATTGGTTTTCTTGAAAAGCTTCTAGGAAATACTAATGTGTTTTAAGGTCTTCATAGGTTTAGGACAAGTTGCCTGTGTACAGTTAGCAGAAACTATTTTTGTAATAAACTATGGCCAGTATAAAAGTTCTGCTATAAACTACAAATATGTTGTTGTAGTTTTTAGATAGTCCTATATAGAATGTATTTAAAAAAAACATCCCTAGAGCATGGTTAGTTGGTTGCAGTGCGAAACTTTGATTTCCCTGTGAATTTTAATGGTAGCATAATGGGGAATTTGGAATAAAGATTGTTGAATGTATTCCTAGAAAAGATAAATAAAATTCTGTTATGGTGGGATAGATGTCTCTGTGAGCAGCTCTGCAGACAGACACAGCACAGGGGAATAATTTTCACAGTGGGAGAATCTCTATAGAGAATTTTCAGCCAGAAGTTTGTTCTGTTTGGGAGAAAATTTATTTGGAGGAAGGGGGATTATCCATTTTCACCCTGGAAAAGCTGATCTTTATGAAACATTTAATTTCTTATGGTTGATTATGACTTGAGTAGCTTGGGAATCAAAGATTTACAAGGTGCCCTAAGTTACTGTGCAGATTTTTTAATGGACATTTGACTTGCAAAGCCTCCCCTTCTTAATCGCTTTATGATTTAATTGCTTTAGAACCTAAGAGAGATATCCCAAACAGAAGTGAAGATTAAAGAATCTTGTGGAATGTCTTTTTTTTTTTTGAAAAATAAGAAGAGAAATACAATCTATCTTAAAGGATTTTAATTTAAAACAAAGAACTTGTAAGATTATGATATTTTAAAAAAACTTCAAGTGGGAAAGGAAGACTGTGATTTTAAAAAATAAGATTTTTTTTCTTTGATAAAACTATCTTCAGAACAATAATTAAATATTATTAATTAATTAATTATAATTATAATTGAAGTAACAGGGTGGATCTCAATGACTGTTTATGGATAAGGACAGTAATAACTGGTGGAATATTTTTATTTGAAAGTTAAATATGAGCTAGACTGATTAATTGTGATCATGGATTGCTAATTGAGACTCAGAAACCAAGATGAAAAAAAGCAAAGCAAAACAAAAGTTTATCTTTTATTTTCAGCATTGTAAGTGACATACTTTCAACTTCTCACCATGGGAACAAGAAATGAGAAACTGGTGGAAGGACTCATGGATTCATTAGAACGACTTACTGCTAAGGGTTAGAATGATCAGAATTATTGCGGGAATGTTTGAAGATCTTAGTAAAAATTCAAAATCTTTTAGTATTGTAGATGGCTGCAATATTTGAAAGGAAATGAAATAACGATGTGCAAGAATGAAAACAGATCTGAAAAGGTTAAGAAAACTGAAGAATCTGCAGGGCAGCTGGCTGCAAATTTGAAACAAATTGCTGACAAAGAGAAACTTTGTTATAAAGTTATTAACAAAAAGATGAAGAATGACTTGGACAATTTGGCCTTATTGAAATTTAGGGTAAAAGATTATAAAATAATGTATTATTGGTATAATAATGCAGAAAAAAATATCTATAATGTAAAAAGGAATTTCAAATATATGTTGGACATGTAAACTACATGAAGCCGTGTTTTATCATGATTGATCATCATCTTTTAATGACTCCATAATCCTTTGTGCGGTGGAGTCTGGGCAACTGAATGGAACTGAGTTTTTACTGGTGGGATGCCCTTCCTGTCACCAATGTGGAGTTATCGACAGCAGATATAGTTTCATCATGCACACAGAGAGAAATATCTGCCTCTGTCTAGAATCAAACTCACAACCTTCTGATTGTGAGACGAGCACTTCACCCCTAGGCCACTGCACCACTCGTGTTTTATCATGATTGATGCTCATGTAAAAAAAATCCTAAACAATAATTGGATTCAAATACATACTTTGACATAGATGATTTTAAATATATTCAACAGAAACCATAACCTTTTCTGTTTGGATTAATAGTTAAACAGTTAGAAAAAAAATAGTTCAGTTTATTATTACAGCAGCAATATGACTGTAGGCGCAGATATTGAAACATTTGACTCTACCCAGGATGAAGAAATGGTTGGTGAAGTTTACAGTTTTGCTGAAATTTATAAATCAACTTATTTGATTAGACAAACCACATTATCTCTTGGTGTCTGTAAAGCCTCTTAGCTCTTTTTGTGTAGAAATGAGAAATTGAATGTGTGATTTATAGCTTTGATTATTAGATGGCATAGATTATAGAAAGAACAGCAATATGATGTTAACTTTAGAAAAAGAGGTCAAAATATATTTGTACCAATAACTGCTGTGAAGAATATCAGACACCACTTGTTTATGCTTTTTTTTTTTTTTACTATTTTCTTAAACTTTTTCCTTTTCTTATTTATTTTGCTTCCTTTTTGTTTTCCCTTCTTCCTTTCTTATCCATTAGTTTGTGTAAGTTATTACCTTCCTGTTTAAAAGTTTTAACAAAAATTATACTAAAAATTTTAGGTCATTTTTTTTTTTGCTTGTTTGTTTTTGGCAACCATGGGGATATTTTGCAACCAAGCAGTGGTGGGTTTCAATTTTTTTTGAACCTACTCTGTGGGTGTGGCCTCCTTTGTGGGAGTGGCTTGCTGGCCATGTGACCTGGTGGGAGTGGCTTGCCGGCCATGTGTTCTCTCTCTCTCTCTCTCTCTCTCTCTCTCTCTCTCTCTCTCTCTCTCTCTTTCCTTTTGTCTCTCTGTCCCTTTTTTCTTTTTTCTTTCATCTCTCTCTCTCTCTTTCTTTCTTTTTTATTTCTTTCTTTCTTCATTCCTTTCTCTTTCTCTGTGTGAGTCTGTGTGTGTGTGTCTTTGCCTCTCTCTCCCTCCCTCTGTGTCTCTCTATGTGATTCTCTCTCTGTGTCTGTCTGTCTCTCTCTCTCTCCCTCCCTCTGTGTCTGTGTCTCTCTCATTCCCTCTATCTCTCTGTGCCTCTGTCTGTCTGTCTGTCTCTATCTATCACACACACACACACATAGACACAGAAACAGACACACAGACACATACTGTGGTCACCTTGTTGAGTGTTCCAATCACATTTGAAACACTCAACAACTGGCCTGTATTCATGGTTTTTTGCAGCATTCTGCAGACATGGGGGGAAAATATATGGTTAAAAGTACCTGGCAGCAACGTTCTTCCCTGGGGGGCTCCGCAGAACATCCCAAGACCAATGGCTCTGGGATGAGGGATGGAATCTTCGCCATGGGCCAGTAAAGCTTCGTCCACCAGAGGCAGCAGGACCAAAGCCCCTCTCCCAACTGGCTCTTCCTCCCTCTGAGGGCGAAGGACCTGGCTGCCCCACTGCCTCTGGCTTCCTTCCGAGAGTTTCCACTCTCCGGGGCTGTAATTGTGCAGGCTGTGTGTGCGTGCTTATGTTTTCCACGGGGGTAACAGATGGGCTCTGGAATCGCTCCATGCCGTGGAAAACATAGGCTCACGCGGGCAGCAGGGCAGCCGGGACAAGGGAGTGCAACCCGCACAGCTTGTTCAAATAGCAAAAGAAGGGACAGGAAAGGAGGCTGTTTGAAAAGCCCCGTTTGGAACTCCTCTCCTTTTCCTTCTTTTGCTGTCTGTACATGCAGTGCGGGTCGCACTTCCTTGTCTTTCATAGCAAGCTTGTTTCCAATTGGGGTGGGGATCCATGAGAGGGACGGAAAAAATCGATTTATTTCCCCCTCCCCCAATTGAAAACGAGCTGGCTGTGAAAGACAAGGAAGCACAACCCACACTGCATGTAGAAACAGCAAAAGAAGGGACAGGAGAGGAGTTCCAAGCGGGGCTTTTCAAGTAGCTGAACTCCTCTCCTGTCCCTTTCTTTTGCTCTTTGAACAAGCCATGTGGGTTGCGCTCCCTTTTCTTTCATAACCATCTCGTTTCCAATTGGGGGAGAGGGGAAGAAATTGATTTATTCCATCCCTCTCCATATCCCCACCCCAATTGGAAATGAGCTGGCTATGAAAGACAAGGGAGCACAACCCGCACGGCTTGTTCAAAGAGCAAAAGAAAGGGACAGGAGAGGAGTTCAGCTGTTTGAAAAGCCCTGCTTGGAACTCCTCTCCTGTTCCTTCTTTTGCTGTTTCTACATGCCGAGCGGGTCGCGCTGCCTTGTCGGCAAGGGCGATTTGCAGCAACAGGGGCCAGGAGCGGTACCGGTGTTCCCGGAAGTTAATTACTTCCAGGTTCACCGACCAACCGGTGCGTGTGAACCGGGGCGATCCTGGAGGAACCCACCCCTGCAACCAAGTAATTGATGATACTTATGATTCCAATATGGCATCTAGAAACAGAATAATATTGCACATTAGGACAGGGTGATATGAATCTAGTAGTTATTTTATAGATACTACTGTTATGCAAATGCCCATATTAAACTTCAGATAAATGTATATATTCAAGATTCAAGGACCCAAGGCAATCAGCAGATATAGAGTCCTATTTCATATGTTAGGTGGTCTGAAGAAGTTATGCTTTGTTGAAAGTGAGGCACATCAAGAAACAACTTCTCTACATAAATGTCTTTGCTGTATGCTTTCTAACTATAATGTAAATGAAGGTCCTGTCACCTCCGGTAAGTGAGATGGGGTGTGAGAGAGTGACTGGCCCAAAGTCACCCACCTCACTTTCATGGCTAAGGTGAGACTTCAACTCACAATTTCTCACTTTCTAGCTTCATGCCTGGAGTCTGAGGTGTTATGGGACAAATGCTTGTCTAAACTCCTTAGTTTCTTCATTCAGTGAGTTTCTCAAGTGGATATTTCCTGAGATTCTTAACTCACAAATGAACAAAACTTAAAAGGAAACTATGGAGCCAGATAAAGTATCAGTTATCATTAACTATAGCTCCCATTGTTTTCACAGTTTTACTTAATTTAAAATAACTCTGGCATAAAAGAAAACAAAAAAAAGTAGATGACAAAATAGAAGCAGAATTAAAATTATCCCTTTTCCAGGGTAAATTACATTGGTCATACTTCTTTCTCAACCTTTTCTGAGAATCCATTTTTAATGTTAATATGATATCTACTCCTTTTATATCATCCAGTGCAAGAAACGTTTCAAAGGTCAGTTTTGTCAACTGTTGCTTCAAGTAGCTCAGTTCAAAATTCTTTGTATGCATAACTGATATAACATTTATGATAGGTTTTGGAATAAAAAGTCTAATCTTTGTTTATGGAAAAAGAATTATGTATTTATAACAATATTTATCAAAGATTTGCATAGAGAATATGGATTTGAAACTTAGGTATATTAGTATGTCATTTCAATTATCATCCTTTGGACACATTATGAAATGATCCAGCTCTTTGAAAAGTCTTTAATGCTGGAAAAAAATGGAACAAAAGAGAAGAACAGCATGATCAGCAGTAGTGACAATGGGTGGATTGTTAGAAGACCTGAAAGACCAAATTGGGGACAGAACCTTCTGAAGAAAATCCATATATTTACTAAGTATTTCCACCAACCTGATGGCACATAATAAAAATATGCTCATTCCAGGGCACTAATTTACTCTCTTTGTCAAGCATACTATTTTTCAAAAACTTGTACCAGCAGTACATTTCTAATAAATATTAATTGCTAAGTTTCCTTCTCTCGTTCCCAACTTCTCAGGAAACAACTGGCTGAGTTATGCTTTTAAACAATGTAGAATTTTTCTTGTTGCTGTTAAAAAAACCGAATACTTAACAGACATATCAGAATGAGTTAATATGCTAAATTCTGATGGCCACGCTATTCAAATGGACTAGCAATTATGAGAGTCAAATCTGGAGAACACCCAGGTTAGAAAACCATGGAATGGAATATCCCAAATAAATATTAAAGTCATTTGGATGGTGCTTAAAATCACATTCATAATTATATATTTTGTTATAATTCTTTTTAAATTAATTCCTAACCAGTTTAGCAGTTTAGTCTTCTTTTTACTATCATCCTTCATCTGGTTTCTTCATTAGTTCTTTTGAACCTTTGTCCTCTCTATTAAGAAAGCATTTCTTGTTTGTTTGTTTTTTTTCAAATATGCATTTATATTATAAAATTCTGGATTATATCCACAGAGAATGTGGTGTATGCTAATAAAATAGGATTATACAAAATAAGGTAGGTAGATAACACTGAATTGAACCATTTCATTTATTTTTATATATTAATTGTAGTGTCCAGATTTAGTCTGATTTTTCCCTACTCTGTTTTCTTCAACTACTTGTTATTAATTATTTAGACTGGCATTTAAATAGTTGAATAAATAAAGTGTGGCTTTTTTGTGTATTGCTAAATATTAGCAAAATTACTTATTCTGTTTAGATACATAAGCTAAGATGCTGTTTGCAAAATGATCATGCTTAGCATGATAAATAAACCCACTCATTGAAGAATCTCAAGTAATATTTGTATAAAATTAATCCATGGAAATCTTTTGGCATTCTGGGGGGGGGGGGTATCCATGCATGGCATTGTGGGGGGGCACACTAGCCATTTTGGATGTCAGAATAAATCTTCATATGTAATCATCAAAAATGCACATATTCCCCCCTTCCCTTAAACAGCTGATTTCTCTCTTTCTCCCACCCTGTAAGACTGGTACTCTTATAGGATTATCCAGCCTAAATATACAGTGAAAACAATTGTCAGAATTGGCAATGATACGTCTTCAGTTGGGAACCTATTTCTTAAAGCCACATAACTTCCTGGCTGGCTACATCCCCAAAGCAATACATTCCTAAATCAATAAGAGACATGAGATACCAGCTCCTCAATAGCGGACTTCCAGTCTGCAACAACTAGACTACCTTTCTCAATGAAAAAAAATGTTATAGTTACTCGATAGCTGTTAGTCCATTTAATACATTAATTAATCTATCCTCCACAGAGTGGTTGCTGTATCTTATCAGAAGCTTTCTAAGAAATTAATTCTCCCTCATTTCCCCTCTGATTTTAAACAGCACCAGATAAGGCTGCCTATGACCTTGGGTACCCTTGCAGTATATCTATATTGCCAAATAGCTCTTAATTCTTAATTCTGGTTTTGAAAATACCAGATGTGTGGGTGCATACATAATTGGCATGTATAATTTATCACAAGTAAAAAAAAATTGCTGAATTAGCAATAGCAGTAGACTTATATACCGCTTCATAGGCCTTTCAGGCCTCTCTAAGCGGTTTTACAGAGAGTCAGCATATTGCCCCCAACAATCTGGGTCCTCATTTTACCCACCTCGGAAGGATGGAAGGCTGAGTCAACCCTGAGCCGGTGAGATTTGAACCGCTGACCTGCTGATCTAGCAGTAGCCTGCAGTGCTGCATTTAACCACTGCGCCACCTTGGCTCTTAACACCAATGTAAGGTTCAAATCTGCAACCAAAGGGATATCTACACAGGAAATTAAGTCAGTATAAAAATTTGGGAGGCTTTCTCAAGAAAGAAATAGAAAAACTAATTAAGTTTAAAGGCCCAAGATTACCAATGAAGAAATACTTGTACTTCCACAAAGCAAAAATTCCCAAGTTCTCAGAACAATTCATAGCCTTAAGCTGTTCTACAATTAGCAGTAAATATTACCTATTACATTCTCTAGAAAATCTTTGTATGGAGGATGAAGCTACCAAATCTATCTCCATAACAAACTGAAGTATGTCACAAAGGAAACTCAAACTTATCAACATAGAATGTTTTATTTATTTTAAACTACCTTATCTCACCTGCAGAAATTTCAGTGACTAGATATGCTACCTTTCTATATCTTTTTGCTTCCATCTGGCAGATATCCAGATTGTTGCTGCTTAGATCTATTATCCCTTAGCAGATTGGTATGAAGAGCCGAGGTGGCACAGTGGTTAGGGTGCAGTACTGCAGGCCACTTCAGCTGACTGTGATCTGCAGTTCAGCAGTTCAAATCTCACTGGCTCAAGGTCGACTCAGCCTTCCATCCTTCTGAGGTGGGTGAAATGAGGACCAAGACTGTGGGGGCAAGTTGCTGACTCAATTTGCTAAAAAATTTGTAAACCACTTAGAGAGGGCTTAAAGCCCTATGAAGTGGTATATAAGTCTAATAAATGAATGAATGAATGAATGAATGAATGTTGCACTATACATCCAGGCTGTATTTCTATAAAGTGTCACTGAGCCCATTATCTGGATTCACATAATATGTTGAACTGTACACTAACCAAATGAGCTGGGTTTGTATCACACACAAAGCCAAAAGCAACAAAAAGAATCTTAACAGGCTATTAAAGTTAGCAGATAGTGGGACTAATGTTTAACCTATATAAGTTTATGTGTGTTGCATGATCATATTCCATGAAATGTCTAGATAAACATGTCCATACTATGTAAATATATTTATATATTGATCTGCAAATATCCTTTAGCTAGTTGGAATATTTATAATTACTGGAACATGTTTATTAAGAAAATACATTACTTTTCCTAAGTGAAATAACATTTATGTTGCGGGTTCTGTCCTTAACATTTTCAAGTTGCACTGGGAACTTGAGAGCTACTATTATTTAGTGACTGAGCCTATGCATCATTTTAAGTCATGATTGTTAAATAAATGACTGCGTGGTAAGAAAACTATATTGTATCTTAGCATAATACATCAATCCAATGATTGCAAACAACAAATTTCTATAATCATTTTTTATAACAAATTGTGGGATCCTACCTAAAATTATTGATCAACTTTCATCTTCAAACCATGACTTACTGTATTGCAATGTGCAAATGACTACAAAATGCAGCCTAAAAATATAATTATTTCAGTTTTAAGCACACACTTCCTTCAAAGCGGCCTATGGCCAATGATGCTAAAGGTCATGATGAAGTTTATCCCAGGTTTTGATGGCCTTCTAAAAAGCCAGGATTGTGGAACCCTGCTAAATCACCAGATCCTGTGGAGTGTACTCCATAAGGTAAGAGAAACCATAGGAAAGGGATGCTTCCACTAGATGACAAGATTTCAGAGGAGTGACATGGACCATGTCTACCCTATTTGATTTGATAGGATGAACAGATGTTCTCATCTCGTCCTACAGATAACCTGGTTCTGTGCCATGTAGGTCTTTAATGGTGATAACCAGCACCTTGAATTGAATCCATAAAGAAACAGGGAGACAGTGCAACTCACACAACTGAAGTGTAATCTTGGCGAATTTAAGGATGCCTATTACTGTATGCACTGCTGCATTCTGGACTCCTCCTCCTCTTCCACCACCACCCCCAACATTACCATCACCATCATCTTCCAACATTTTTCAAAGATGTTCCAGATTAATGATTAATATAATCACTATCAATAAACAAGAATGGTATTATTTTTATCATCTTTCCTATTATTTGGTGAGGGTGGGGACTTATGATGGGATAATTAGGGGGGAAAGATATTTTTATCATTCCAGAACCAGAAAATGAAATGGAGATCTATTCCATTAACTGTGATCAATGTTGTCTATTTCTGCAATCCACCCCTTTTGTATTTCTTCTGCATTGAACATCTACTCTTGGAGAGATAAAGGGCAAGGAACTTTCTAAAGACCAAGAAGATAATTTCCCAAAGTGATTCTCTCCATCTAAAGTCGGAATTCTCTTCTGTGGGAAACAATCTAAAAATGTAGTGTACTATACGAACCACTGATTTCAGGAGATATTTATGCTGCAAAGACTTGAATTACAAAATGCAAACAAGGATTGTATAACCTCTGTTACCATAAAGCAGTGTAAATGTCATGTAGTTTGAAGAAAAAGAGGGTTACCTACTTCTCAGCTAGTGTTTGTATAGAGTATAAAATATTAAAGCAACTCTTAAAGATTCCTACCTTGAACTTTTCAGGCCCAAAGTGAGCTATGTGACATTGCAAGGTTCCCGTTTGCTATCTGGTATAAATGAAAAAAAAAATCTACTTTTAATTTTTTTCATCCCTGTTGCTATTTATATTGAAGTGGTAACACTGAGTTCAGACTTGATTTAAGAAAAAATACAAATAAGAAAAAAGATATTTGAGATATAAAATGTGGCTTGAGACTTGGGTCAGATCAACATTTTCATAGAAACTCCCACACCATCTCTTCTCCTTAGATAGGATGTATCTAGAATTCTGATGGGTTAAAAGTATTAATGAAAAAATAAGTACTGGGATGAATGGAATATGGAATATGGAATATGGAATATGGAATATGGAATATGGAATATGGAGAATAGAGTAGAGTAGAGTAGAGTAGAGTATAATAGAATAGAATAGAATAGAACAGAATAGAATGTGTGCACTTTTGATGAGTATGCAGCAAATTTTAAAAGTAAAAGTAAAAACATTTTTTTAAAAAATTTGTAAGGAAACAGTACATCCATTTTAATATCTTAAATTTAGAACTAACAAACAGGATTTAGGAATTTACATAGAACTACTCTAATAGCTTTAAACAAATTTAAGCAAAGCATCCTTATGATCTTAGCTATAAGATGAAGAAACAATTTACTTCCTTTTTATACTTCTTTTGAGTATATCTTTAAATTAAATTGCTATGTGTGAGATAAATCAGTTTTTAAACTTTGGAATTTGTTTATATAATAATAAATAGAGAAATATTGGTATCTTGCTAGATTTTCTGGTGCATATTCTACTTTCTGCATATTCAATTTTCTCAGACAAAGGATTTGGATATCAACTGCAACATGCATAGGAATAAAAGAAGCCAATTCCACTGGTCATTTCTGTGAGTTCCAAAGAACCCAAGGAAAATATGACATTATTTAACGTAACTGGATCTCATTTATATTCCCTTAAATGTGTTTTATGAGAACTAATATGATATAGAGGTTAAGGTATCAAGGTAGAAATTAGGAGACTGTGATGTTCCCTAGTGCAAAACTAGTTGGTAACTGTCGGACAGTCACTTTCCCTCAGCCTAGGGAAAAGATACCGGCATTTCACTTCTGAAAAACCTTGCCAAAAAATTGCAGGTAGTAAGCAGGAATCAATATTGAGTTTAATGCATGCACATACATACAGACAAATAATCTTGCTTTAGGTTGCTTTACAAGCTGTTTCCACTATTTCCACTACTTAAAATATATGGATATAATAAATCAAGAGGTAAAGTTACAATTAGAAAAAACTCTAAGATTGCCAATAATTGAGATACAAAGTATATTATAATGTGGGATTTCCATCATTTGTTCATCATTTCCATCATTTTGGAAACCAGATATTTGATGTGGTGCATATTGGGGAAAAAATGCACATACCAATGGAGTCTTCATTGGCAGTGATTGCTAATGAAATACACCCTAAGAATATTGCTGAACATGAACACATGTTTTTATAAATTGTCAATAAAGTAAGATAATACATAATGTGATAAATGTTATTCTAAATACTCAGGCAAGGATTTTATATTATTAGAGGACTCTAATTCTTCTTGAATTTACTAATCATGGTCATAATTTCTATAATCCTACTATATTTTATATGATAAGAGCAGTGACGTGCAGTGAGGTTTATGGCTGGTGAGGCAAAAAGAAAGAAAGCGGCTTTTGGCTGCTGTCAAGAAAGAGGCTTTTGGCTGCTCCGGCACTAGGTCTGACATAAAGACAGGACGTGTCCCACCTCTATGTCGGACATAGCACCAGAGTGAACAAAAGCCTCTTTCTTGACAGCAGGCAAAAGTGCTGGAGTGGCCAAAAGCCGCTTTCAAGAAAGAAAGAAAGTACCAGCCCACCAGCAGAGGCGGGTAAAGGACCCACCTCTGCTGGTGGGGTTCCCCGACACAGAGAAAGAAAGCTGGCAGGCTGCCCTTCCTGCCTCTCCTTTCTTCTGAGTGAAGAAAAGCGCGGGCACACATGCACAAAATTACAATTACTTACAAATTATGTTAATTTTGAATTCCTCCCCCTCCCTCTGACCCCCATACCTTTTCCAGCTCTTTCACAAAGGATTTCAACTCTGCTCTTGTCTGCCATGATGAAAATGTAAAAACATAAAAGGAAAAAGGCAAAAGCTGCTGAGGTCAGGCTGGGTTAGCTTCTGCCAGAGTCCCCAATGGATAACTCTGCTTAACTGCTTAAGAAAGCCTCTAAAAAAATGCTCCCTAAAGGACAAGAGAAAAGAACCACATGCCTCATCTACATAAGGAATTTTTCGGCTTTTAACCCTTGCTTAACTCTGCTCTAGTGATCATAAAAATAGACTAAATGAGGCACGTGGTTCTCCCGCCTCTTCCTGTAGAGGGCACTTTTTAGAGGCTTTTTTAAACAGTTAAGCACTAAGCAGAGTCATCCACTGTGACTCTTGCAGCAACTACCTCAGCCTTTTTCCTTTTAATTTTTTTTCTTTTCATTATGACAGTGGTGAGGCTCTGCCT
Organism: Thamnophis elegans; assembly: GCF_009769535.1. NCBI lineage: Eukaryota > Metazoa > Chordata > Lepidosauria > Squamata > Natricidae > Thamnophis > Thamnophis elegans. The sequence continues at coordinate 57,603,854 of NC_045545.1, forward strand.
TCCCTGCCTCCCCTGACTGCACGTCACTGGATAAGTGTCATGTGTACATACATACATTCATTCCCCTATTAGTAGCCTCTAGCTCAAAGTGGTGTCAGAAATTTTATGATATAAATTACTGATTTTCAAAATGTGCCTTACAAGTAAAAGGCTGAAGATCTGAAGGCCCCTGGTGAGCCACAGTGTTAAAGCTATCTCATGCAAGTGAATGTACAAACCATTAACCACAACAGAAGTTATGTGTTAACAGAAATAAAAAGATTTCAGTTCTAAAAAGTGTGTTACCTAAACGTGAATAAAAATGATTGGGATGACCCAAATGTAGCAAAATTCTAGGGAATAAGGTGTGCTTTTAAAGCACCATTTTAACCTTAAAGTTGAATATTTGTGGGAATGAATTGGAAAAGATTAAAATCTAGTGTTAGAAAAAGTTAAACAGTAAGTGGACAAGTGGACAAGGCCATGGGAGCGATGAGTGCCTCCACCTGTTTACTGGACCTGTGCCCCTCCTGGCTGGTTTCAACCAGCAGGGAGGTGACACGCGGCTGGCTCCAGGCGATTACCAACACTTTCTTTGCAGGAGGGGACTTTCCCACAACCACTAAAGGAAGTGGTGGTGAGACCCCTCCTCAAGAAGTCTTCCCTGGATCCAGCCGCCTTGAAAAACTACTCTCCTGTTTCCAAACTTCCTTTTTTGGGGAAGGTTGTTGAGAAGGTGGTGGCGCTTCAAATTCGACGGAGCTTGAATGAAGCGGATTATCTGGATTCCTTTCAGTCTGGTTTCAGGCCTGGGTACAGCACAGAACCCACTTTGGTCGCACTGATCAATAATCTCTGGCGGGCATTCCTCTATCCTGGTGCTTCTTGACCTCTTAGCAGCTTTCGATACCATCGACCATGGTATCCTTCTGCGACGTCTGGAGGAGGTGGGAGTGGGAGGCACTGTTTTACGGTGGTTCTCCTCTTACCTCTCCGGTAGGTCACAGTCGGTGTTGGTCGGGGGACAGAGGTCGACCCCTAGGCTCCTCAATTGTGGGGTGCCACAGGATTCAGTCCTGTCCCCCCTCCAATTTAACATCTACATGAAACCGCTGGGTGAGATCATACGATGGCATGCGATAAAGTACCACCAATATGCAGATGATATGCAATTGTATCTATCTGCCCCATGCCAGCTCAGTGTAGCGGCAGACATGATGTGCTGATGACTGGAAGCTGTCAGGATCTGCATGGGGATGAACAAATTGGTGCTCAATCCCAATAAGACCGAGTGGCTATGGATGTTACCCCCGAAGGACAGTTCAGACAGTCTGCCCTTGATCCTGGGTGTGTGTGTGAATACTTACACCCCTCAGAGAGGGCCCACAATCTGGGGGTCCTCCTGGATCCACAGCTGACACTGGAACACCATCTGTTGGCTGTGACCAGGGGGGCCTTGGCCCAGGTTCGCCTGGTACACCAATTGCAGCCCTATTTGGACCGGGGGGCACTTCAAACGGTCACTCACGCCCTTGTCACCTCAAGGCTGGATTATTACAATGTGCTCTACATGGGGCTACCCTTGAAAAACGTTCAGAGACTACAGCTAGTCCAAAATGCAGCCACACGAGCGATATTGGGTGTACCGAGATACACCCATATTACACCTGTCCTCCGCGAGCTGCACTGGCTGCCAATTGGTCTCCGGACGCAATTCAAGGTGTTGGTTATCACCTTTAAAGCCCTACATGGGTCAGGACCAGCGTATCTGCGAGACCGCCTACTGCCACACACTTCCCAATGGCCAATAAGATCCCACAGGGTTGGCCTCCTTCAGATGCCGTCAGCCAGACAATGTCGCTTGCGGGCCCCCGGAGGAGAGCCTTCTCTGTGGCTGCTCTGACCCTGTGGAACCAGCTACCCACAGAGGTCCGGACCTTACCCACTCTCATGGCCTTCAGAAAAGCTGTTAAAACCTGGCTGTTCTGGCAGGCCTGGGGCTGTTGACCTTATTGTAAAGGTCCAGCCCCGATTAGAAATGTATGCTTGTTGGGAATTTTTAAATTATTCTTTTATTTTGCTTTCTTTTTTCTTTCTTTGTAAGCCGCCCGGAGTCCTCCGGGATTGGGCGGCATAGAAATTTAACAAATAAATAAATAAATAAATAAATAAATAAATAAATAAATAAATAAATAAATAAATAAATAAATAAATAAAATTAAAATAAAATAAAATAAAATAAAATAAAATAAAATAAAATAAAATAAAATAAAATAAAATAAAATAAAATAAAATAAAATAAAATAAAATAAAATAAAATAAAATAAATAAAATAAAATAAAATAAAATAAAATAAAATAAAATAAATAAAATAAAATAAAAAAATAAAATAAAATAAAATAAAATAAATAAAATAAAATAAATAAGTGTAAAAATCATTCTCCTGGGAATGTAGCAGTTTTTGTCTAAAAGTGCCACTGATATATTCTCATTTGATTCTGAATGTATACAGAGAAGTTGTAAAAATAAATGATTTGATTTTCCAGAGACAGGGCGCTGACGTCTCTACCTTTCACACATTTTAGCCACAAGATCAATAAGATGCATTATATGAATTACATGTCTGCACCATTGAGACAAAATGGCTCCACTATATTTGACTGCATAATGGACATTGCAATTTACCATCAATTGAGATGGGATGGTATTGCAGTCAGAATTTCCATAATAAAAAGGGAGAGGATAAGCAAGTGTAAAAACACAAGACATAAAAACTACAGAATTGATAGATTTAGATTTAGTGTTCATTTAGTGTTTAGTATTTGCTAAAATAGTAATGATCTAAATATCAAAACATATTAATGACGAATGAACAAAAACACCTTACCTTATAATAGTATTGTGTGTTATACAATGTGTTCCTGCATTTTGCTTTTGCTGTTGCTTTTTTCCTTTTGAAGTGATTTCTGTACCCACAGCAATAAAGTAATGCTTTAAAAAGGGGATAATCTTTGTTTTTAGAAAACATAAATATTTCCTCTCCCTTAAAGAGATTTGCACTGTTCAGCCTGGCTGTAAGGTCAAATATCAAGAACAATAACAGCAACAGCACAAAACATGTGCTTTAATAAAATATATTTCATAGAGAAAATAAGGAACTAACATGGAATTGATATAAAGTTTTTTTTTATTGTTGTCTGAATGTTGTTTCGGAACTCCTTTCATCTCTTAATCATTTCTATTAATCAAATAGTTTATCTTGACAATAATTGCTTTTTAATCTATTACAGATTAAATCTATTACTTCCCCCTTGGTCACTAATGTCAATATTGACATTGATGTGCTTAAAAGAGGGCAACAGAATTGGAAGAAAAATACATTTGGGGAAGTTATTATTAATTTTCCCCATTGTTCCTATTACAGGGAGGGGGGAAATTCACATATTTTCTCCCTTGTGTACATCAGGGTAGACAAATGGATATTTTGAGCAACTCATATGATTATTATGGTTTATTATGCTGGGAGAAAGATACAGTGAACCTTGCACTTAAAGATTGCCTTTATCCTTCTCATTCCTATGTTGATTAACTACCTATTTAATTTCAAATAATATTGATGCATAATGGTTAGGTCTAGGCCATGGCTTCTTTATAGTGTGCCATCTTCAAATTACAAGTTATAATGTGGCTTCGTTTTAGCAGTTCCTAGTTAAGACTGAATGTATTTTAAGGCTTAGGTTTACTGATAAACCATGACTGATGAAAAGGAACTTTTAATATCTTCCATTGGTGGGGAAAGGGTGAAAGCTTCCACCTCAAATGGCTAGAAAAATGATGAAACAGTGCACAGCTGATTTTATTGTCAAAACAAGCCTAGAGAAAAGTAGTAACTTAGAGAAATAAAATAATAAATAAATAAAAATTCTGCCAGACTTTAAGGCAGCAAATTTCCATTTAGAAGGCCAGTGTTTTAACCAATGTATTATTACAGGTTTCCTGGTGAAAGTCAAATATATTAAGAAACATGTTCACAATTGTCTCAGCTAAGAGGGTTCTTTTCTCTGCAAAGTACCCTAATGAACTGCTGAAGTCCGCTTGTAATGAAGTAAAAGAGGCAGAAGCACGTAGGGATAGGGGAATAAGGGGGAAATAGCTTAAAATCACAGCGGGGGGGGGGGGGGGATTGCATCCAGAAATCACATTTGCAATGGAAAGGATACATTAAGTTTGAAGCAACGTCTTCTCTACCAGGCCTTCAAAATATGGTTGCTACCCCATTTCAACAATGGGTCAAGTGAGCAATGCAAATGAGTCTATAGTCAAATAGATGAGTCTAGAGATGTCTTTATTAATTTTTACTAGTTAATTCCAATTATCACTGTATAATTAATTTTATGATCCTTAGATAACTGTGATTTGAGGATCTTTCTGCTAAATCCAGATTGCTAAGACCTCAGGTTTTCTCAACTGATGTGGGAAAAAGCCCAACTTTTAAAGTCAGTACAAAATCCTTTTAATTACTAATAATGAAGCAATTAACTATACTTCAAGTAAACTCAAAGCTGAGATTTCCAGTGCCAATAAAAATGAGATGAATGTAGTACCTTGAATAAGCTTGCCGTTGCTTAAACTTCCATGAATATGAGCTGATGATCTGTTCCTCAGCAACATAAAAAGGTACATTTTCTTTTCAAGCTTGATGCTTTTGAGTTACATGTTAATTGGACAAAAGTAACTTTTCATATTACTCCTTTGTTTTTTGAAGTAATTGCAGTTAACACAATGTTCAGATAATAAAGACATAACTAGCCAAATTTAATTGTTAAAGTTCATGAGACTTTTAGATGTCTGTCTCTAGTAGTAACACTGCTTGCAAACAAGCAGTTATAATTTATGTGTGACATCAAAACATATCTGTGTGTTCTCTCACATTATATTCTTTTTATAAATGTGTGTTGAGCAGAAAGTTACACACTTATCATAGCTCTTTTCTCTTTAAAGAGGATTACAACAGCAGTAAAACTGATTCTTGGCTTGAGTCAAATGGATCTCTTGACAAAGATGAAGATAGTGGCTTTGTAAACAACTCTCTTCTATAAAACTCCATATATATCACTATAATTGCTGAAACTTTTTGTAGCATAAGAACTACAATGAATACAAGATAAATCATAGAGCCACTGAGTATTATTCAAGAAAGAACATAAACAACTGCAAACAATCTACAGATATGCTTAGGTTGTTATAGATGATACAATATTTGCTTGTTGAATTTTTTCCCCAACCTGATACATTATTTCAATGTTTACAGGAAGAAAGGGAAAGAAGGATTAAAATGGCAGTATGTAGCACAGGAAGAAGACACAATATAAATTGTATCAAAGTCACTATTCCATTATAATATGACCATTCAGAATTCTTCAAGTCTAAAATGAATAATAATAAATAATCTGAGTTCTGGAGAGGGAACAGGCTTTGTCATGTCACTTGGGTAGTCCAACAACTTTCCCCCAATTTATAGATAGCCTAACCTTAAACATAAGACCATGAAAAAACTGTATCCTCCCCATGCAATGAGGCCAGGATGTTGATGGAAGTCTGGTATGGATGTGGAAGGTTGACCTACTATCTTTTTAATGGATTCGAATAATTGGCTTTTGTTTTGATTACTGTTTACTGTCTAGAGTTCCTTAGGCAGATGGGTAGCTATACAATGGATTAAATAAGTATTCCTCAACCTATGACCATAATTGGTCCTGAAATTATAGTTCTAAGTCTTGCTGGTCACTAAGGAATTCATCAGATGTCTGCGCCCAATTTTCCAACCTTTTTGTTGTGGTCATTAAGCAAATCCTAGGGTCAAGAAAACTCAGAAAATAAACACCAGTTTCCTGAAAACAATGTTGTAAATTGAGGTCAGTTGACTACATCTTCACTACCAAGAAAGTCCATGTTGGCAGATCAATAATTGTTTAAGGAAAAATATCAAGAACAAAAGGGGAAGCTGAATAAAGGCAGTATTACAAAATTCCACAGAGCTGGTACTCAGCTTTTTGCTGTATCCCTAAGAACGTAGAATCAAAAAGGATTAGAAAAATGGAGAAGGACATAAGAATGCATGGAGGAAGAGGTAGTCAGATGATCATAGTGATTTGTGAATTGTCTATAACAGTTATTTCTGCCACCTTTCAGCAATAAAATAAAACCAAAGTCTCATTTGTGTTGAGGTTGACACCTGACAACTACTGCTTCTCTGGAAGGATATGGAATTGGTCTGTCATAGTCCTTTTCCAGGATTGAAATTTCCTGGTTGCCCTCTTTCCAAGTTGGACCCTTCCAATCAATTTTGAAATCAGCCAGTAACCCTAACTACTGCCACCTACTGTAAACTTCAAAAATAAAGTTCAACAACATAGTAAACTAGTAAACAGTAAAAAAAATCTTAAGCACTTTTAGGAAGGGCTAGAAAAATAGAATCTTCTTTCTCAGAGGAAAAAAAAAACTATTGACCACCTGAACACAAATTTAAACATAGGATTCGTTATTTACCTCTCTATAAAAATACTTTGAACTGCATTCTCTTTAGGGATATGATCATGACAAATATATATATATATATATATATATATATATATATATATATATATATATATATATATATATATATATATATATATATATATATATATATATATATATATATATGTTTTCTGAGGTCTGATATATATATATATATATATATATATATATATATATATATATATGTGTGTGTGTGTGTGTGTGTGTGTGTGTGTGTGTGTGTGTGTGTGTTTAATTTGTGCTGATAAATAAATAAAGGGAGACTAGTATAGATCTATTTCAAGCTATTTAGCTCTCATCAGCTAGCCATACCCTTACTGGGATTTGAACCTGTGCTGTATTGCATCTTAGGCAAACGTCTTAGCCATTAAGCCACAGGTCTCCTCCTTATCAGCTGAAGCCAGGGAAGAAGGTATATATTTAGAGAGCTAACTGCTTCCATCATCTGTCAATCGGCTTGTCACAAGAGTCCATCATGACAGAAACCCAATATTTTTACTGTTGCCTTTGTTATATTTGTGTTTTTTTATTTGTGCTGATAAATAAATGTTTATCATAAATGTGTTTTTATTATTTTATTTTGCTCACATATTGTTTATTTTGAATTGCACCCCCTCCCTAATGATTGTAAGCCGCCCTGAGTCCCCTATAGGGCGGCCTATAAATCCTAATAAAATACTAAAAATACTAAATACTAAATAAAGGAGACTAGTATAGATCTATTTCAAGCTATTTAGCTCTCATCAGCTAGCCATACCCTTACTGGGATTCGAACCTGTGCTGTATTGCATCTTAATGGCTAAGACGTTTGCCTAAGATGCAATACAGCACAGGTTCGAATCCCAGTAAGGGTATGGCTAGCTGATGAGAGCTAAATAGCTTGAAATAGATCTATACTAGTCTCCCTTTATTTATTTATCAGCACAAATAAAAAAACACAAATATAACAAAGGCAACAGTAAAAATATTGGGTTTCTGTCGTGATGGACTCTTGTGACGAGCCGATTGACAGATGATGGAAGCAGTTAGCTTCCTCCCATAATTGGGGCTTACCAGGGGTTGTGACTTTAAATAAATAATATATATATATATATATATATATATATATATATATATATATATATATATATATATATATATATATATATATATATATATATATATATATACTTAAAGTCACAACCCCTGGTATGCCCAAGTATGGGAGGAAGGTCACACTTCCACTCTCTGTCATTAGGCTCATCACAAGAGACCATCCAGACAGAAACCCAATATTTTTTACTGTTGCCTTTTTTTGTTACATTTGTTATATTTATTTATCAGCATATATTTATATTTATATTTATTTATCAGCATAAATATAACATATATATATATATGTATGTATGTATGTATGTATGTATGTATGTATGTATGTATGTATCTTAATACCTATAATTATAACTATAGCTATATTATCTATGTCTGTACCATCTATATCTATATATCTATCATCTATCATCTCTATCTCTACATAATTCTCTTATATCAGCTAGGTCATTATATCTTTATGGGACTGGTTTTTTCCCCATGGCAATTCTAAAAAGAAAGTTACTTGCCTTTATATACTTTTTAAAAATCCTATTAGCTATTTAAGGCTCCAACATTAGCTTTCATGTTGAATTCCTGACTTAGGATAATTGGATAATAAGGTTATCTCAAGAAAAGGTGTGCAGCAAGATAATTATGGCATCTAATTGCCAAACTAATTAAAGAAATAAACACTCCCAATTCCCTCACTATTCATTCTGAATTGGTCATTCAAACAATGATTGCTTTTCATGGATTGGTATTAATGCCAATTTCAGCGGTTGATGAATAGACCTGAGGATTGGTGATCTATGATCCAAAATTGCAACAACATCTCCTGGCTGAAGTTCACTTGTAATCAGAATTCTCATTCTACAGTAGGGGTGTAAAACTTGTGGCCTGTGGGCTGGATGCATCATGCACTGGCCATGCCCATCCCTAGTTTAACAAAGGGGGGAAAAGTCATGATACATGACATGATCACAATGTCACCCCTGTTCTAGAGCAACAGAATTTGTGAAGGCAAGTACCCAGGGGAAAAAAAGCAGTAGAGTCATATTGAAGAAATAAACCTTTTTAGCTATCCTTCAAAGTAAAAATGTTCACCATTAATTCAACATTGACTTTAATGAGACATCAATGTCCTTGGTTCTTTTCCTTCAAAATATACAATCAAGAAGGCAACAGTCTACAAGAAAAAAGAAGAAGACATATTTGAACATTTTAAATCACAATGTTGGGACTGATGAAAACAGCTTCTCTGTCATTAAAAGGTAGCAATATCAAAATATTTTTATGAGGACAAAGTGGGCAGAGTTCTCTCCTTATTCTCTCGGTGACACTAGCTTTCTTTTGGTTTTGTTGTTTTAGTTCTTGGTAGGTATCATCATTCTGAAAGCATTGGCTAAGAGCCACCTGCTAATTTTATTTCCGACAAGGCCTATGAATCTCTATGGGTCCAGAGGTGTTGCAGTAAATAATGACAAAGTCAGAACTTAGTGTTTTGTTTCCGTTAATTTTATTTCTATTTTTTAATAAAATAAAATAAAGGCAAACAGGGCATGACAAGCCTCATGGCTGATATTCATGAGCAACATTATTCACACTGGGAAATATAAATTACAATGTTATTTAATAGCTCTATACTTCACTTTTTGCTCATGCAAGCATTCTAGGCAGCTTATAGCAATAACAGAAAATATAAAACCATGACATTAAAATCAATACAATTAAAATTAAAATCAACTGAAAGTAATCAACAGTTAAAAGCTTGATCAAAGTTATAGATTTTTTTTCCATTTTAAATATTAAGACTGGGGACAAGCCCATTAATTGCCGTGGACTGGGATCTTCATAGAAGTTTAGGTTAGTTGCAATCAAAAACAACTCTCAGCAGCTGGCATGGTTCTAAGGCAACCCACAGTACAATTTAAAATGCCTGAAACAATCGTATTATAAAAATCCAACATTGATCAAAAATAAGGTCTCATCTAGAATACTTAAAGGGCCGAGGTGGCGCAGTGGTTAGAGTGCAGTACTGCAGCCACTTCAGCTGACTGCTAACTGCAGTTCGGCGGTTCAAATCTCACCAGCTCAGGGTTGACTCAGCCTTCCATCCTTCCGAGGTGGGTAAAATGAGCTCCCAGACTGTGGGGGCAATATGCTGATTCTGTAAATCGCTGAAGCAGTATATAAGTCTAACTGCTATTGCTACATCATGAAATAATTTAGTTTTGAAATCATTCTGAATCTAGTCATGGAGGAAGCCAGCCTGATTTTTAATTGGAAGACTATTCCATGGTGGTGCAGTGGTTAGAATGGAGTATTACAGGCTACTTCTGCTGACTGCAGGCTGACAAAAGGTCAGCAGTTTGAGTGTCACCAGGTCAAGGTTGATCCATCCTTCCAAGTCAGTAAAATAAGGAGCCAGACAGTTAATTTAATTTAATTTAATTTAATTGATTATAGGCCGCTTAATCCCGAAGGACTCCCGGCGGCTTACACAGAACAAGAAAGAAAAACAAATAAAAAATTTAAAAATTCTCCAACACACATACATTCAGGGGCTAGACCCTACATAATAAGGTCAACAGCCCCAGGCCTGCTGGAACGCCAGGTTTTGACAGCTTTCTGAAGGTCATGAGGGTGAGTGAGGTCCGGACCTCTGGGGGCAGCTGATTCCACAGGGTCGGGGCAGCCACAGAGAAGGCCCTCCTCTGAGGGCCCGCCAGCCGACACTGTCTGGCTGATGGCGTCCTAAGGAGGCCCACCCTGTGGGATCTTATCGGCCCTTGGGAGGTATGTGGCAGTAGGCGGTCTCGCAAATACGCTGGTCCTGAGCCATGTAGGGCTTTAAAGGTAATGACCAACACCTTGAATTGCGTTCGGAGACCAATTGGCAGCCAGTGCAGCTCGCGGAGGATAGGTATAATATGGGTGTATCTCGATATACCCAATATCGCTCGTGCGGCTGCATTCTGGACTAGCTGTAGTCTCCGAACGGTTTTCAGGGGTAGCCCCATGTAGAGCACATTGCAATAATCCAGCCTTGAGGTGACGAGGGCATGACTGACTGTTTGAAGTGCACCCCGATCCAAGTAGGGCCGCAATTGATGCACCAGGCAGACCTGGGCAAAGGCCCCCCTGGTCACAGCCGACAAGTGGTGTTCCAGTGTCAACTGTGAATCCAGGAGGACCCCCAAATTGCGGGCCCTCTCTGAGGGGTGTAAATTTTCACCCCCCCAGGATCAAAGATGGACTGTCTGAACTGTCCTTCGGGGGCAACATCCACAGCCACTCGGTCTTGTCGGGATTGAGTACAAGTTTGTTGGGGGCAATATGCTCTGTAAACCGCTTAGAGAGGGTTGTAAAAGCACTAAGAAGTGGTAAATATGTCTAAGTGAAAAGCAGTGCATTCTAACCTGGATTCCTTTACTTCCCAGAAGTGGGAGAACATAACTTTTATGCCATCATGATCTTACATTTTGAACTTATCCTGGTTGGAGTATGGGGTCCTGCATAACAGATAGCTCCACTTCATGCAGTAGGTGCCTTCAGAAGAAGTCCTGCTGATCTAAGTAACTGAGCAAGTTCATAGTAGGAAAGGGGATGCTTTCCTCATACAATCAGGCTTTAAGCCATTGAAAGCTTTAAAAGATAAGGTTAAAGTCAACTTCATAAAGTGTGCCCAGTAGGCAATTGGCAGAAAATATAGATTTTTCAGAAGTGGCTTCATAAGATCCTCACACTTTGCACCAGTTGGTGACCTACCAATCTGAATTTAATTATCTTAGGGCATAAGTTCTCAAAATGTTGATCACATTCCCTCAAGGGATTGGGAGCAAATTTAAAGGGAATTGGTTTCTGCATGCAAAGGTTTGACTAAGAAAAGTTCACAGCAAATTTCAATAGGGACATTTTTATGCGTGTGATTCTTTGTCTACTCTCCATATTTTCTAGGGTAAATACCTTCTTGAGAGGACCCAAAAAGATTTGAGATACTCCGTGTGCTCCAAAACATGAGATTTAAAGACACAAGTTCTGTTTTGTTTGCTTCTCTTTGCTTGATGCATTAGTAGGGGTGCAGTGAGGCAAAGAAAAAAATGTTGATTCCCAGAAGCAAATACACTTGGCAATAGAGTCACAGAAAGCTGTCTGAAGCAAGCATGCTAGAGGAAGAAAGGGTGGCAGGCGTCATATTGGCCCAGTGGCATACAGCTTACTTCCCATTCTTAAGTCCTTGATTTCTCTAGCTTGGGTGTTAAAACAAGTTCGTGTTCTCAGCATGGTTTCTTGGGGAATATCAAAACATCTACCACTTGGTGGAGGAATAACCCCATGCTTATAATAATGCCTGGTGTTCTGAGCAATATCCTTCAATCTCAGATCAAAGTCCTTCAGAAAGAGTCCCACTCATCAAAGAATATATGCTGCCCAGCATACTGTCAATTATGAAATGGAGGGAGGGGAAGAGGAAGATTTAAGTAATGCAGTTTTGCCTTTGTTCAATAGCTAGTTGTGGATTTCATCTCCTAAAGTGGAATGTGGTTTTTTCCTCTCATTTTTTTTCTGAACACAGACACACACCTCCTAAGGCAGTTCAAAGTAGGACTGCCAGAATTAATATCCCAGGTAATGTTTTAGTGTCAATTTGTGCCTTTTTCCTTGTTGGAAATTGCTGCTACTGCAAAACAATTCAGTGAAGGAGAATGGGCAGCTGCTTGCCTTTGATTGGCACAGAATAGTGGCTGCAGAAGGATGAGCTCTAAATCTTACTGCCTACAGCACTCCCTTAATTTGTGTTTGTGCGGGAGAAGAGAAAATTAGATTTTCCAGAGTACAACCTCCAAAAGGATAAGCTTAGTCATGATTAATCTAAAATGAACCACTCTAGGGGTCTGAGAAAGGCCCTCAGTGGCAGGCGGGCCTACCTTTTAAAGTCGTGCTTTGTGATCCTTCTTCCCTATCCCTAGTTTATCTTGAATGTACAGTGGATTGAAACAAGCACAGCCTCCTATGACTCTTGACGTGCAATTTCCTGGTCCCTAGAATAATGCCAAAAAATTGCTCAAACAGGGTAACCGATTAAAGCCTATTTAGAATGATTATCCAAAACATAAGAGGTTAAGTCTTGGGGCAGTTAGATGGGTGGGATATAAATGTAACAATTAAATAAATTGTGACAAGACAAGACACCTGACAGGGCTGTCCTGAGCTTATGCAAACTTCATGGCTTGTACAGGAAAGGTATTATCATAGCAAACATTTGTCCAAGCATTCATGAACTGTCATTGCAATATATCAGTTAGCTTCCTCCCATAATTGGGGCATACCAGGGGTTGGAACACAAATAAACAAACACACACACACACACCACACACACACACACACACACACACGCTTATTAATTCCAGACTGGACTGTTGATCCATATAGTCCAGCAATGATCCATTTGATGGTATCTTTTCAAGTTCCCAGATGGAGTTCTCTCCCAGCTGCATTTCCTGAGATTTTTTCACAGGAAATTTTCAGCATGCAATGAATGTGCTTTTTCCAGTGAACTTGAATCTCATGCAGTCCTGAACATCATCTGGTGCTCAGTCAAATGAAGAAATGGAATGGGTGACCCTGGCAATAATAGATAGGTCTGGCAGATGTTTTGCTATGATTATCACAGCATTTTTTTTCAACTGCCATGATTGCAAGAATTGCTGCCAACGATGATAGTTTCATTCACACATATATATTTTTTTGCACATGAATGCCCAGATGCAAGATTTATACTTTTCTAATAAGCATATTATTTGAGATATCCCAATGAAGTATTTGGGTATTATTAGGAAATCTGAATGCATTTTAATGTGACTGATTTCACAAAATCAAAGTAACACATGTCATTTTGAATCTGTTATGCTCATTTGTACACCAGGTATAATGGACATCTGAAGTATTCAGCACATTTGGAGGAGGCATTGCTTCACATGTGGCTCCCATTCATGCCATGTTGTTCTGGGATGCAGAAGATAAGTTGGTAGTCATAATTTTTGTACCCTTGTTTTAAGGCAACTGGATATTTTTTCCATGGGTAGCATAAGAGTTTAGAGGAGTCTCATCTTGCAAAAACTGGAAAATTTCCAGTTTAATCTGCTCTCAGCAAAGTCCCAGGAACCCCCATATCCAGATCAGAATATTGTAAGCACATAAGCCAAATCAGTTTGACTAGAAAAATAAAACTGTAAAGTGGCATAAAATGCAAGTAAAAGCGGAACAGAGGCAGACAAAAGCAGCAGGTAAGAATTTATGGCATAAACTTTGCAGAGCTGCTGGAAACAATATTGTGGATAATTAGAATGAACAGCCCCAAAGGAAATTGCCTTTGGTTATCCCAGCTTTAATTTTTAAAGATAACAGAACAGCAGTGGAAAGTAAAATACCAAGTGATGCCTCCTCTACGTGACCTGACAAAAGGGCGAACGTCAAAACCGTGCCCGACTAAACCGTGTTGCTAAAACCGCATGTCAGCAACGCAGCGACAACAGTGCGGAGACAGAAGGGCGATTTCAGTCGACAGAGGGGCGATTTAAGTTAAGGTAAGGGTTAGGTTTAGGGTTAAGGTTAGGGTTAGGGTTAGGGTTAGGGTTAGGGTTAGGGTTAGGGTTAGGTTTAGGGTTAGGTTTAGGTTAGGTTTAGGGTTAGGTTTAGGGTTAGGTTTAGGGTTAGGTTTAGTTTTACAGTGCACTTCTGTCACCACGCTGTTGTCGGTGCGATTCACCGCTCATTCGTCGGAGCGCTTTAGAACACGCGGTTTTGTTTCCGCGGTTTAGTCGGGCACGGTTTTGACGTTCGTCCTTTTGTCGGTGAACCCCTCCTCTATTATGCGCCATAAAGAAAACTATTTAGTGGATGGAGATGATGTATCCAACAAGCATAGTATTTCTTTTCTATCATTAAATTCTGTCCTACTAAACCACCCACCATTGTCCAGATGTGAAGTATACCTGGCACCATTCTGATCTGTTGTTGTCCCACACATCACTAGCCTCACATCAATTTCCCATGCAGCCAACAATGGCATTTTTAATTGGAAACCAAAATATATTTTAGCCCTTTAAGCAGCAGCGTCCACCTACACTGTGCTAGCTAAACACAATACTTTGTGGTCAAGTATTGTGGTCAACCACAATACTTCTGGTTAGACTGGAGTGACTCAAATATACTGACTGTCTTCTTTGAATCAGACATAAATGTAATTTAGCTCCCATTTAAAATCACAGCCAGTGCTGCCTATTCAGGAAAACTTGTGAGTGGCTGTGATGACAGGCAACATTGGGCATGGATGATAGATCAGATGTTGCATTTGGATTATATTAGATTATATTGACCCAACAGGCAACTGTTGTAGATGAGAGCCAATTATTGGTTCACCATCTATCAAGAAATTTAGTCTGGTACCTCAGACAAAGTTGACTAAAAGGGCTGTGGTATTGGTATTATCCCCAGAGATGTACCGTCCTTTCAGAAGAAATATCGTTGAATGTAGGACAAGGATTACATTACAATCAGAGGATTGGGCCATGACAGAATCTAAATCTAAGTTAACTAAGTATCCACAGATGTTGAGAAATGTCAGGGGAAAAATCAGACTAAGAACAGTTTGTATGTGGAATCAATTTTTAAAGGAGACATGAGTTCTTCTTTGTTGGATGCATGGGAACAGAAGCTTGCTTGCCATTTGTTGGGAATATTGTAATCTGGATTTAGCCTTATCAGAGAGTTGGCCCTTTCTCATTCTGTGTCTCTGTGATTGTTGTTGCTCCTGTCAGCATTTGAGTCTGCTGGCTGGTTTGTTCTGCACTTGCTTCAGTTCACATATCATTGAAGTTATCAATGCATGATACAACAAGGAATTTTGATTTTCAACTGGCTTGTCAGTGAGCTAGGTATTCACAAGGGCTGAAAGGAAATGACAGCCCAAAGTCACCCAGCCAGCTTCAATGCCTAAGGGAAGACTAACAGCAAGTAATTACTTCTTTTACACACACACACACAAAACAACCTACTACACATACATACACACACATTATGTGCATTATGCTATTAATGCTATTTAATTAGAAGATCATTTGATTGTTTGTTTTAAATTATGCCATATTATTGTTTGAATAATCTTGTTTACTGTGCTGGCAATAATGGCCATGAAAGAATAAAATGCTGGTTCCAACTAATCTCATTACTGGAAAAAACTGACAAATTGTATTTGTAAGGAACTACATCTTCTTGGTGGTATTGCCAAAAGGGAGATGCTGACTAGAAAAAAAAAATAATGCTTTTGTCCACCAAATTTTGGGATTGTATCCACAGAATTACCATGTAATTAATAATGAAACTACCTTAATTAATTATGTGCCACTGACTTAAGTTGTTTTGTATTCTGCTTTGCATATCATTTCTATAAGCATGACAATGAAATTAATTTAGTAAATCCTAGGATTTAAAAATTCATCACTCAATTAAGAAGCAGTTCCCCAAATGGGCAATGAACACCCACTTATACATTTTACTCTTTAAAATAATGATTGTTTTTCTAATAAAATATTTTATTTTCATAGCTGACATATTCCTTATTAAGGGTACCAGTTATAGTATTTTGTATTGTTTTGCACTGCCTGCTTTTTATCATTAGTGTCTTTGTTTCAATTACACATTTTACTTCTTGTTTTTAATTGAAAAGCAATGCACAATTGAAGTTCAGTAATGCTGGAGAATTGGAAATATTTAGATGTGCTATTGGAAAATGCCTAGATGACCAAATGACTTAGAAATTACTCGCATTACTCACAACAATCTTATTCATGTCTTGTCAGAAGTAAATGCATCCGAGATCAATGGGCATCTGTATATAGGTCTGACCTGCAGTCAAAGATACTCATTTATCAAGATGTTTGCTTCAAATGAAATAGGAAATAAAGCCAACCATTTGGGAATTCTGTCAGCCCTCACTTGCTAAGTGTAGACAACACACTGTGATATGATTGGAGGCATAATTTGTCTATTAGATTCTTGAATTAATTGTGCTTAGATCATTATTTATACTCCAGAAACAATACAGGTACTTCCATTGGAGTCTGTTGTGCAACCAGTTTTTAATGGGTGGAGAAATACTTTTGTTGGAATGCATAAAGTATACAAAATATATTGGCTGCCACACTTTCAGTTGGTGGCAGTTATCACTGTCTGTATGTGTCTCTATCACTTTTTACATATCTATACCTCCCTCTCTCCCTCCCCCCCTCTCTCTACATACATACATACATACATACATACATACATACATACTACATACGTGTTGAAATACTAGTATCTTATCAATGTTGATCTCTGACAGTCATTCACGAAACCAAACGAGCTTTAATTACTACTTGATAAAATAGGCTTCAGTAAAATGACTCTTAGGCTTGTAATTACAGCTTTCTCCATAGAATCGCACGGAGAGAAGGAATTTAGGGCATAGCCATTCATAAAATTAGCAGTTTATGCAAATTCTGCTGTAGATAGTAACTGAGAAAGAAACTGATGCTGACCAGGACCAATCTGCAAACAAAGTCCATGATCTAATCTCTTCGCCCTTTACATTTTTACATTGTTTAAAGAAATTTCTCATTTGGTGATCATGCTATAATTGTCATATTTAGTTCCTTGGATATTTCTGCTTGTTTCTTCTTCCCAGAAGCCAAGGAACTGAGCGGCTGTTTATCTAGGCCAGTGGTTCCCAAACTTGGCAACTTTAAGACTTGTGGAATTCAACTCCCAGAGCTGGCTGGAGAATTCTGGGAGTTGAAGTCCACAAGTCCTTAAAGTTGCCAAGTTTGGGAACCACAGAATCTAGGCCTATCCAAAGCTCATGCATCCTTTGCACAAACTCTAGGCAGCACTGGGCTTATCGGATTTCGCCAAGGGAAAAAAGACAATTGTTTTTCCAACTTTTTCTTTACTACTTTTTCATTTAATGAACTTTTCTTTTATAGAATTTTTTTAAAGGAATACATGATTTCAAACATCCTGAATTTGACAGTATAAACATAGTGCACCCATGCGATTTGAAAAGCTCTTCGACTGAGCTGAAAAGAGTTGATAACTTTGCATCCTGCCTTCTTTTTATGGCTACAGCTCCAGGCTCTGTCACTTGCGTCTTTGCTGTCAAATGCAATCCAAGCAACCCATTTGCTCTTGTATATATCTGAAATTCCTTTGCCTCTGCTTTGCCGCAATCACAGTCTATTACAGGCTGATGTGATCTAACATGACACATCACTTAAAAACATTGAACAGAGCTCATTTTTATTAAAAGACACAGTTTTTAAAAGCTAGTCATTCTTTCTTTGAAGTAACAAATCCATCAGCAAGCAACATAAATCCTCAGGTGGTTTTGAGGAATCAAGGTCTGGAGTTAACACTACGCTAGATAATGGGATCTGCTTCATTGAGTCATAAGGATATCAGTCAAACAACTAAATTCAGTTTGTCCTAGATAGCAATATACATGGGCAAAATAATAAATGCAGAACTATAGTTTTGTAGGTAAGCAATCATGGCTGATTGATCATTGATTATCAAATGCTGCCAATTTGGTTTTAATCTTTTTAGGCTTGCTTTTTTTTGTCCCTTAATATTATATTCATTGCTGTTGTAATTGAGGGTGGTTAAAATATGAAGTTTAAATAAATTTATAGAATTAATTATATCAATTAATTAATGTACTATATTATTAAATATATCCATTAATTAATGTATATTAATTAATTGATATACCAACACAGATCTATCTCTTTCTGAGAGAAGACTCTTCTGGGAGTTGTTGATTAATACAGAGGAAGAACACATTTTTATGATCTTGTATGAAAGCTGTGAGGATGTTCATTTTATACCGTATATACACGAGTATAAGCCGAGTTTTTCAGCCCACTTTTTGGGCTGAAAAAAGCCGCCTCGGCTTATACTCGAGTCTACAACTGGATCCGGCAGTGCTGTTGCCTGTTGGAGGAGGAGGAGGCGAACCAGCCTGCCATCGCCAGCCACCGCTAGCCCTGCCGCTCTTCCCACCCCTTCCAAGCCCCACAGTCCAGCGGATGGAGCAGCGAAGCCCGGGGCTTCGCTGCTGCTCCCCGCATTTTCTGCACGGGGATCCCTTGGAGAGGGGATTCCAGCCTGCCATCGCCAGCCACCGCCACTGTTCCCTCTAAGGTGCGCGCCGTGCGCGGCCGCGCACATGGAAAGAAATCCCCGCGCAGAAGTTTCTAACTGCCCGCGCAGAGATTTCTACCAAAGCAAACGTGGGAAGTCCTTTGCAGCGGCTGGAACTGGCCTCCCGCAAAGGACCTCCCCAGAGGAATCTCATGTCCCTGCAGCCCAACTTTCTCCTCCCAGCAACTTGGCCTGTTGGATACAGTTGTGGCGGGGGAAGAATGGGCTGGGTGAGCTGGCTGGCTGGGGAGGAGGGAGCCCTTTAAAGCCCTGCTGCCGCGTCTTCCCAGCAAGACTTCCTTTCGGCTCGCGGTTTCCCTTGCCTGCCTTAACCAAAGCTTGGCGCCCCGCCTCTGCTTTTGCTCTCCCTCCCTCAGCTGTGCAGCAGCAGCAGCTCTCAGCCTAGGGCGTCACGCAGGCTGGGAAGGAGGGGAGGAGGAGGGAACCAAAGAGAGGATTTTAGGGGCCTGCGCCCCACAGCCAGGACCGTCCTTGCGCCTCAAGCCGCGTTTCTTCGTGCAAAGCCCTTCGGGCGTCAGGCGGAGCTCTCGGGTTGCCCAAACCAGTTCCTCCCAGGTTCAAAACTACGGAGGGAGGAACTGGATTGGGCAACTCGCGCTCACACACACACACACACACATACACACAGAGAGAGATTCGGCTGCGTCCGGCTCATTTGCAAAAAGCCCAGAAAAAGGAAGTCGGTCGGGGGGCAGAGGAGGGGGGGGAGACCCGTCGGAGAAACCGACGGGCCCGAGGCCGGAGGAGGGGGGTTCTTCCCCAGACAGGGCTCCCCAGGATGAGGGCGAGGCACCCTCCCCCATATCCCTACTGTCAATGTCGCACAGGAGGCTGTTTCTATCTCGGTGCTTTCATGGAGAGTCAGCGAGAGATCCAAGCCACCCATCGAAGGCAGACTGCTGTTAGTAAGAATGTTTTAAATATTGCATTTCAGCTTATTTGTCATGTATTGGTGATCAACCTACTTGCAAATACAAATTCTTTTCATATGGCGTTCTGGTGCTCTGCAGATTTTATTTGATTTTAGAAAAAGAAAATAAAGGCTTCTTGGTCCACCTGGACCGGAAAGTCAAAATCCAGAAAATTAACCTTGTTTAGGAAAGTTTTGCACTGATGGGAAAAATAGTGTTTTCCAGTGAAAGTTTTTTCCCTACTTTTCCTTGTTTGCTTTTTGGCCTCTATTCCTTCTCTACTCTCCTCTTTTCTTTCTTCCTTTTTCTTCTTCCTTTTTCTTTCCTTCCTTCCTTCTTCCTTCTTCTTTCTTCCTTGCCTCTTTCTCTCTCTTTCTTTTTTCTCTGCCTCTTTTTCTTATCCTCCCACCCTCCTCTCCCTTTCTTTTTTCTCTTCTCCTCTTTCCTTTTTTGTCTCTCCCTCTGTCTCTGTTTCTCTCTCCCTCTCTCCCTTCTTCCTTCCTCCCTCCCTTCCTCTCCCCTCTTGTTTGCTTCTTTAAGTGCTCCAATTGCTAATCTACATCAGTTGGTAATTTATTCATAACTTGCTAAATCACTGCAGACTATTGGATAGTAAGGGGGAAAGTATAGTCCTCAACTTACAACAGTTTCACTTAATGACTAAAGCTACATCAGCACTGAAAAAAGTGAATTACAGCTGTTCTTCACACATGATCATTGCAGCATCCCCATGGTCATAGGATCAAAATTTGGATCTTTGGCAACTGCCTCATATTTATGACGGTTGCAGTGTCCTGGGGTCACCTTTTGCAACCATCTGCCAAGGAAAGTCAGTAGGAAAGTCAGACTGACTTAACAACCAGGTTACTGATTCAACCGCAGTGATTCACTTAACTGTAGCAAGAAAGGTTGTAAAATGGGGCAAAACTCACTTAACAAATGTCTCATTAGCAATAGAAACTTTGTGCTCAATTATGGTTGTAGATTGAGGATTACCTGTATAGGGAGATTTTTTTACTTAATGGATATTTACATGGTAGAATTGAGTTTCAAATAACACTAATTTCGTTGTCTTGGGTGACATCTATGAAAAAAATCCAGGTGCTCAGGTATGAAAATGTGCTGCTCAAACACTATACTTTTCCGCTCACACTGAAAAAAAATTAGAGGGAACATTGGCCACCGCTAGCCCTGCCGCTCTTCCCACCCCCTTCCAAGCCCACTGGGGCTTGGAAGGGGGTGGGAAGAGCGGCAGGGCTAGCGGTGGCTGGCGATGCAGGCTGGAATCCCTCTCCAAGGGATCCCCGTGCAGAAAATGCGGGGAGCAGTAGCGAAGCCCCGGGGCTTCGCTGCTCCATCCGCTGGACTGTGGGGCTTGGAAGGGGGTTGGGAAGAGCGGCGGGGCTGGCAGTGGCCGGCGATGGCAGGGCTGGTTCGCCTCCTCCTCCTCCAACAGCACTGCCGGATATCCGCCCAACGCTGCGGGGGCGCCAGCGGGAGTTTTGGCGGCTTCACCTCAGCCGCAGCGCTGGGCAGCAAATGTGCTGGTGCTGTTGGAGGAGGAGGAGGCGGCGGCAGCAATAGCACCTGAGGACAGGACAAGAAGCAATGGAAACTTGTCAGAAGGAGACTCAAGCTGGAAATACGAGAAATCTGACAGTAAGAACAATTAAAATCCTAGGAAAATGTCCTTTCATGAAAATTACTTTTCAGTTAACTCTGCCTGACATTAGTTGGGTGAACAGAAATATTAGTTGGCCAATTCTAAAAGGGAGCACCAGAAAGAACTTAAAATATTTTTTAAGAGAGCTGGGTTTTTCATTTATATTATATGTATGAACAGAATTAACACAAATTGCAGATACCAATCAAACATAAAGAAAAAAAGGATGAAATAATGCTCATTTTAAAAACTCAGTGAAAATAAAAACAATATACCAAGAAGGTGGCATACTGGTTGTGATTTGATCTCTTCGGGGGATCCGGGGATCCCCTATACAAGTATTTTAATATGCAGACTTGCAGTATTATAAGTCATACTGATATTATAGAACACTTTAATTAAGCGGGTCCCTTGAATAAACATAACTTTGAGTTTCAAATAACACTGATTTTTATTTTTGAAATTTACCGTAGCTGCTGCATTTCCCACCCTAGGCTTATACTCGAGTCAATAACTTTTCCAGCTTTTGGGGGTAAAATTAGGTGCCTCGGCTTATATTCGGGTCGGCTTATACTCGAGTATATACGGTAGTTCCTGTCTATTAATATCAAATCAAATCAATTGCTATAGATCCAGTTTCTGTGGCCCATTGAAATGAGGATTAAATTAGCCAGAAAAGGTGTGTGTGTTATATATGTTTCTTTTTCAGGTATTCAATCACACCGATATACCAGAACCACAAGAGCAATTTCATTCTTTGGCATAATCAAAGGCATTTGTAGCATCCGGGAATCTACCAAGGTAGCAATTTCTAGATAATCAACTTAATGTCTTCATCCTAAGTGCATTTATACATGTAAGTTAATTAGGGAAGTTAATTTTCACAAATGGCAGAAAATCTACATTTTCCAGCAGAGCTTTGTCACTGTGCCAATTGCAAGTTCAAATAGATAAAGCAACTTTTACTCCTGTATATTTTATAGGAATTTTATCTTAGGCTGTAGTTGAAGCATATTAGACCAATTTAAAAATAGTTAAAACATAGGGAGTGAGAAATTAGAGACCTAGCTTGTTCCACAACCCAGTTTCATGCATTGAATTGAATGCTACAGCATAACTTAAATTGAGAAAGGGAGATTGAACCATGTTACCTATGCATTTCTATGTTGTGGAAATCTAATTATGGATTTATAGACGCTAACTTTTGATATGGGAAAGCTTAAAAATGCAAGTGTCAGTTACATATGTGACACTAAACCTTGATCAGATTCTTAGCTACCTGCAGTGACGTGCAGTGAGGTGAAGCAGGGGAGGCACAGCTTATCACTCCCATCATGAAAAGAAAAAAAAAATGTAAAAGGAAAAAGGTGAGAGCTGAGGTCAGGCTGAGCTAGTTGCTGCCTCACGGTGGATGACTCTGCTTAACTGTTTAAAAAAAGCCTCTAAAAAAGCGGCCTCTACTATGAGGCAGGGGAACTGTGTGTCTCATCTAGTCTGACTTTAGGCATTTTATGATTATTCGAGCAGAGTTTAGCAAGGGTTAAAAGCCTAAAAATTCCTGATGTAGGTGAGGCACGCTGTTCTCTTGCCTCATAGTAGAGGGTGCTCGTTTGGGTGGGGCTTTTCAGAGGACCCGAGGCAAGAGCAGAGTTGAAATCCTTTCCATAACAGCTGGAAAAGGTACATGTGGGTCAGAAGGAGGGGGGGAATTCAAACTTCATCCTCTTGGTGTGGGCTTTGGGCAAAGGTTGGAGGGAAGGACCCTGGCTCACTTGTGCTCTCCCTCCCCAAGTGTAGTTTGATTGCAGGCAGAACCACGTTGCCTTTTCAAACCTGTAATCAGTGAAGCTGGGCTGGATCCTTCCAGGGCTGGGGAAAAGTATTTCCTGCCTCCTCCTGTGGTCTCCTCGCTGGTGGTCTCCCTCCAATCTGTGTGTGTGTGTGTGTGTGTTGTGTGTGTGTTTGAGAGAGAGTGAGTGAGACAGGGAAGGGGGTAGGAGAGATAGTCCAATCCAACTTCTGTGTGTGTGTGTGTGTGTGTGTGTGTGTGTGTTTGTGTGTGTGTTTGAGATAGGGGGAGGGAAGGAGGGAGGGAGGGAGGAGGGGAAGGGAGAAGAAAAAGAAAAAGAAAGAAGGAAATTTCTTTCATTAAGTAGAAAAACAAATGCTGTTGCTTAAATCAGAACTGAGCATGCCTGGCTGTGGAATTCTGAGAGTTGAAGTCCACAAGTCTAAAAAAATTTGAAACCCACCACTGTGTCAGTGCCTTTCCAGCCATAAACTTCTCTTTGGGAGGGTTTCTTCCCACCAGCATTGAAGATTGCGGTGGTGAGACCCCTCCTGAAGAAACCATCGCTGGATCCAGCCATTTTGAACAACTATCATCCAGTCTCCAACCTCCCCTTTATTGGGAAGGTTGTCGAGAAAGTGGTGGCCTCTTAACTCCAACGGTCCTTGGATGAAGCCGATTATCTGGCTCCTTTCAGTCTGGATTCAGGCCTGGCTACAGCACGGAAACCGCTTTGGTCGCGCTGACTGATGAGCTCTGGAGAGCCAGGGATGGAGGTCACCCCTCCATCCTAGTGCTCCTTGACCTCTCAGCGGCCTTCGATACCATCGACCATGGTATCCTTCTGCGACGGTTGTGAGAGGTGGGGGTGGGAGGCACCGTTTTCGGTGGTTCTCCTCCTACCTCTCGGATAGGTCGCAGTTGGTGTTGGTCTGGGGGCAGAGGTCAACACCTAGGCCCCTGAAATATGGGGTTCCTCAGGGTTCGGTCCTGTTCCCCCTCCTGTTTAACATCTACATGAAGCCACTGGGTGAGATCATTCGACGGCACGGGATAAAATACCATCAATATGCGGACGATACTCAGCTGTATCTGTCCGCCCCGTGCCAACTCAGTGAAGCGGTCGACGTGATGTGCCAGTGCCTGGAGGCTGTCAGGGACTGGATGGGGGTTAACAAGCTTGTGCTCAATCCAGACAAGACCGAGTGGCTGTTGTGTTTCCCTCCCAAAAATTTGGTTAGTATTCCATCACTCAGGCTGGGGGGGTGAAATTCTACGCCCCTCAGACAGGGCTCGCAACTTGGGAGTCCTCCTGGACCCACAGCTGACCTTAGAACATCATTTGTCAGCTGTGACCAGGGGGCATTTGCCCAGGTTCGCCTGGTGCACCAGTTGCGTCCCTACCTGAACCGAGAGGCACTCTCAACAGTCACTCACGCCCTCGTGACCTCAAGACTGGACTACTGCAATGCGGTCTACATGGGGCAGCCCTTGAAGAGCATTCGGAGACTTCAACTTGTCCAGAATGCAGCCGCATGTGCGATTGTGGGTGTACCTCAATACACCCACATTACACCTGCACTGGCTCCCAATCGGTCTCCGGATACGCTTCAGGTGCTAGTTATTACTTATAAAGCCCTTCATGGTATTGGACCTGGGTACTTGAGAGACCGCCTGCTGCCAATTACCTCCCAAAGACCCATTAGATCGCACAGGGTCGGCCTCCTCTGGGTTCCATCCACCAGCCAATGCCATCTGGCTACGACCACGGGGAGGGCCTTCTCTGTTGCAGCTCCGGCCCTTTGGAACGAACTCCCCATGGAGATTTGGACCCTCACCTCTCTCCTGGCTTTCCGAAAAGCCGTTAAGACCTGGCTGTGCCGGCAGGCCTGGGGTTGATGAGCTCCCTTCCCCTCTTGACAGGTGTGGTTGTTGGTCATTTTAAATGTCTATTTTGTATTTGCATGTTCCCCTTCCCATTGGAGTTGTTCGCCGCCCTGAGTCCCTTTTTAGGGAATAGGGCGGCATAAAATAAAATAAAACTTCAAACTTCAAACTTCAAACCTCATCGCACGTCACTGGCTACCTGATGAGTGTATAAAGTGCCGTGTTTTATTCATTTGTCCAGTTTCGGTTGTCAGCAAAATGGTTTCTTTAAGCTGGTACTTAAAGATTAAAGGCTGCTATTCCCACATTAAGGCCAAGAGTATGAGTATGAACTAATAACACCTGTAATAGGAATAACATGTGCATTTGTTCTTCAACAGCCCTTTATCAACAATGAGGTTTTTTAAAAAATAATAATAATCTTCTTGGCTCCAAAACAATCAGTATCATCTGCACTGATTCAGTATTGCTCAAAAGCAATTGTGTAGTCCAAGACTTGGCTCAAACAAACCTCCCTTATTCAGGGTACATTACAAAATTCAAAATAAATTCTGGTTTGGATATTAACCAGTTCTCGTTCAGGTTTTTGAACCAAACTGTAAGCATATCAATTGCCCTGAAGCATAATGTAATTTTGGAAGTTTTTCTATCATTTTTAAATAGACATTATTTTCATAAAGGCCTTCACCTGAATATGATTATAGTCATCAGTGAACCTTCAAACTATTCATCAAGAAGATGAAATTGTCTTTCTAATCATCTCGGTCATCTAGGGCTTGTTATCTAGCAAACTCCTGACAGACCACGAGTTTTATGGGCCTTAAGATGAATATGTTCCACCATATCTTTCCTGACAATCAGGAATAGTATGGTCAACTGAGAACAAATATTCCCTACACTGGTTGTGATTCTAACCAGGATCAGGTTTGGTCTTGCTAAGTAAGAAGATGCAGTTTTCCTTTTTAACCCTTTTCTATAAAGTCTTTACTATAAAACATGGGTGTCAAACTTGTGGCATCACCTTGCTGTCACGTGACAGTTTCTGATACTTTTTCCCTTTGCGGAGCTGAAGTGGGTGTGGCCTGCATGTGATGCATCCAGCCTGAGGGCCACCAGTTTGACACCCTTGCTATGAAATGTTTTATTTGCAGAACTATTTCTTAAAAATAATGTTGTGGCCTTGGTCACATGTAAATCTGGTCAAATGTAAATCTTTTCATTCTAAAGGTGATCAGGATTAAGTTTTAGAGACAGCACTCTAACAGAAGAATGACACAGGTACCTAATTGATCAGAAATTTATGAGAAATTTAGATATGTAGATATGTTATATACATTCAAAATATATTCTTGTCCTATAGGTTGAGTAAATACAGGAATATTCTGAAACAAATACTAAACATGTCATTACACAGTATTTTCATAAACCCATTATTTTAGGTTCTATGTAATATACTAAATAATTTCATGTGGCAGTGGAAATGCCAAAGCAGTGCTGTTTTGTTTGTGTTTAAAAAATTGCCTTGTTTCATTGTTTTTCTTTCTTTCCTTTTATTCTTTCTCCTCTTTTCTTTCTTTCTTTCTTTATTCTGTCTTTCTTTCTTCTCTTGTCTCTTTCTTTTCGTTTTTTTTTCATCATGTTCTTTCTTTCTATTCTTGCCTCCTACCTACGGGAATATCTCAGTAAAGAAGTTGACAATCTATTTTCTCTGGCAGGGCAATGGTCCTTTTTAAAAATCCAAGACAAACCGTTTGATGTCAAAAAGAAAAATTCCTGGAAAATAGAAATATTAGGATGTGAAGCTGAACCTGCATACTGTGCAGTATTATGGAAGGAGATGGAAAGGCTCAAGTTCACTTAACATCTTTTACTATAACTGTGTATTTGAAAGGATTTGTTCAGACAAAGCAGGTGATACTATCACTTCCTTGCAAAGGTTCTGAAAAGTAGATGTGGAATAAATAGCAATAGCATGTTGTCCAATGCCTAAATCTCCTGGGTTAATTTCAAACATTTCATTAGAATCATGGAATTACTGAACTGGGAAAAATAAAATGTTTAGTTAGCATTATGTTTTGTTATAATATTTCAAATCCAATGGTTTGCATCCTAGTCTTTAAACCAGAAAAAATGTTCTGTCATTAGATTGACCATAGATAAAAAACCTAGTTCCATTTATTTCCATAATCTAGGAAAGTATGAAGATACATAACTCAGCTATGTATCAGTAATAACTCACATTCAATGCAAGCTCACTGCTTTTGAAGCTTCTGCTTTAATAAGTATCATGAAAGTTGGAAACAAAAACATCCCTAAATTATCAATAAAAACAAAAAGTTTTTGTGGACGGTGGACTGTGAAGGCATCATTTTATCTGCTTATAAACTCTAGGAAAAGTGATGATAATGGTACAACTAATCCTTCCTTCCTTCCCCAATCATCCAGCCAGAACTAATGAAGCTTCTTGGATGACAAGCAAAACATCTTCTTCCTCAAGGAAAAACATTATCCAGTTACCTTTTGAGACAACCATGACCTGGATGACTGAGAATCTCCATAGACATAATGACACAACAGTTTCCCAAAGTTGCAACTATGACTGTAGTCTACATTGTAGTCTACATTGTAAAATATGGAGTCTTGCATAATAATGAAACATCAAACTGACTATTTTTTATCTATTTGAAGTTAATCTATCTGAAGTTTCCAACTTCAGGCAATAAAACATGGAGCAGGGCAAGAGGAAACTGTTCACCATCAAACAGAACAGATCAGAACACCAATACTGCCATTTGCAAAGCAGTATTTTCATCATTCCAAATTGCAATTTGCCATAGCTGAGCTAAAAGAAACTGACTTGCCTATCCAATGAAAAAGGCAGCATGTATTCATATGTCTTCAGAGGGACCCCACAGCAAGATGCCAAATCATAAAGAAAAATTCAGACAAAAGAAAATCAAGGTAATGTTTTTAAGGAGGAAACTTATATAGTTATCAAGTTAGTTATGGAAAGCTGTGGATTAGTTCCCGAAGGAATGAAGGGACATAAATAATCCATCTGCAACCTTTTAAATCAGCCTTGTGTCTCCTCTTGTCAAGTTCATTATGCAGATGTGAAGGGCATCTAGATGGTCTTAGGAAAAAAACATGGCTACTTCTAAAGAGTGACCAACAGTTGCTAGGTTTGCACCTATTCCTTTTCCAAATTACCTTCTTTCTAAATCTTTTCAAAGCACTGAATTATCCTATTGTAAGCTTATATCATGAATTACATCAGCTTGTTCTGTGGTAATAAGAGGAATGAAACATATGTATGTTCCAGTTATTGCATCTATGGATATCACCAGGTGACCTTGTTTAAATGACTGAGAACCTATTGGGGAGAACAGGAAGGAGAATGTGTTAACACAGATCTTTGTGAGGACATCTTACTAGGCATCTGAAGGATAAAATAAGAGCAAGCAATTTCTTGCCTTCTGGTGGATGAACATTTTCAAAATATTCTTGGAAGGAAGGGAGAAAGGGAAAGGAAGGGAAAAGGGCCACCAAACCTTGAACAGATGGCTTCAGAGAAAAGTGAGGATCCCTACTGCAGGGATGGGATTCAATTTTTTTACTACTGGTTCTGTGGGTGTGGTTTAGTGGGCATGGCAGCAGCATTTCCACCCCATTCCAGGGGAAAGTTACTGCAAAATCCCCATTTTCTTCCATTCAGCTGAGAAAAGATGGGGGCAGGGCCAGTCAGAGATGGTATTTACTCAAAATTTCTGCTACTGGTTCTCCAAAACTGGTCAGAACCTGCTGAATACCACCTCTGCCTTGCTGTATTAGCAGAAATCTCATTTTGTAGCACTGAATTCCAGTCTGTAGTATTTGAAATTTTCATCTTAAAAGTGTGATTATCTTTAGTGCTTTTAAAAAATGTAAATACAGTTTATCATATAAATTTTACATGATTTTATCAAAGGAACAAAGCAACTTATGAACTCACTAGGTCAGAATAGTGCTAATAATTCTAGTGCAGTAAAACATAGAATGCAAGCATTGCAAGAAAGAAGACTAGATCTGTAATGTCATTTAACTTTAGGAAGTTCAGAGGAGTATAGGGGAAAATATCCATATGTGAGAAAATAATTAAGGTCATTAGCATGGATGGATAACTTGCATTAGTAGCAATAAAATCTGTGAGGTAGGAATGTATTTAATTACATTTATTTGATCAGTGTGGATGAGGAGAGAGGAGGAAAGAGCAGAGTCAAAGAAATTGTTGCATCATGTTAAAGTTTATAGTTATATATTGCTGAAAAGCTGCAGCAAAATTAGCAAAGAAGATATGCAAAATTAAGTTTGCCAAAATCTTCATGATAAATTCTCAAAGGTTTTCTTTCCCTGTGAAAATGCCTTACAGGTATGTTGCTGTTATTGATGTGGTTGTTATTGTTATTATCAAAATTAATTTTAAACATTTGTTTTTAGTTTTTATTTATTTTATATTTTTATAGGATGCTAGGGTTTTGAAAATTTTAATATATTTTTTCCCATAAATTGGTAGCCTCTTCCAGTGAGATAATTTGGGAGACAGTAGTTGTGGAATTCCTGACAGGGTTTGCCCCGTGGGCGAGTGAGCTCCAGAGATGTCAGCACTACTTCTAGAGAAATAGCTCCAATGATCTTTGTGTAACTGGT
This sequence comes from Thamnophis elegans, assembly GCF_009769535.1. NCBI lineage: Eukaryota > Metazoa > Chordata > Lepidosauria > Squamata > Natricidae > Thamnophis > Thamnophis elegans. The sequence goes on from NC_045545.1 coordinate 57,633,678, forward strand.
GGAACTACAAATTGCTGAGAGCGCATGATAACCACCATTTTAAATGCTCAAATGGAATAGCAGTTGGCAGAGTTTTGAGAACTATGCTATGGTGAATCATTCTAGAGCAAGGATGTCAAATTGGATTTCATTTGACCTCACAGGGCCAGGTGGACATGGCTAGGTTGGGGTGGGTGTGGCCCTCTTCCACCAAAAATGGAGCTCAGGGGAGGATTCATGCATGGCCAGCCCTGGACTACATTTTTGCCCCTGACGGCCTCCTGTAGCCCTCTGTCAGCAAAAATGGAGCTTGGGGCACCATAGGCCGGCCCTTTGCTGTTTCCAGGGTGGCCCTGTGGGCCAGATATAAGCCCCTCGGGCCCAATCCTGCCCATGAGCCTTGAGTTTGACACCCATGTTCTAGAGGAATGCAATATCTGGATATGACCCTCACTGTGAAAACTATTTGTACTATACACAATGACAGTGATCATTTCTGATCCAGTGGTCCCATTTTGTGCACCACATGTCAGGATTGCTGATGATAACCACACATTAATGGTGTCACATCCATCTGCAATAAGACCTCATTCACACACAACTTGTGAGGGATGAGCAAACAGACCTGCTACATATTTCAAAAATGTGTTTAGTTGATTGTAAGAGTGTAACCTTAAAATATCACGTCCCAAATTTCAGATTTTTCAACAGCCTTCATTCAAAGATGGGAATAGGAAGCAGGGGCTTGACATACATTTTTAAGGACATTGTGGTCTTCTCCAGTTTTCCAACATATTAATGAAAAGTTTTGGTGAGTGAGTCCTAGATGATTCTCAGCAATGGGAGATTTCCTGGGAACTTGAATCTAATTCCCCTAGATCTAGTTTTGGTTTATCTCTTTGATATATGTACACACACACACACACACACACACACACCACACACACACCTTCTTAGAGATGAGATTCCAGGAGCAATGCCTGTAATACTAGCAGAAGACAAACAATGAATCTGACTGAGGAGGGATACAAGCCCATGTTGTGAGCTAGAAAGCTCAACGTGTTTCTGATAGTTTTCATACATAATTTAGAAGCAAGAGCTTGTCTTCATTCTAGCCACATAAAACTATCTGCATAAAATGGGAAGAATAAATGATAAGAAGAGTTAGCTGGTAACAAAGGGGCTCATTGAAAAGCCCAATATTCTGGGCCTTTCTGAGCATTGTGGGACTGTGGCCCAGGAAAAAGTCTACTTTTCCTTTCTTTAAAAAAAGGGGGCTTGGTCCTTGTATGATCTGCTACAATTATTCTTTCTGGCAAACTCCCTTTAACTGAAGAGATGTGAATCATTGGTTTGAGAACTATAGATATTTATTTATTTATATGGCATATAATACATGGACTGGCAATACGTATTCACATTTCACCTAGATTACTGAAACACAAAAAATAAGTATTAAAAAGATCTGTGTTCAAATACTATTGCCTAGGCCATCTAACCATTAAAGCACAGCATTGTTTATATTAAAAGAAAATAATAATCAGATATTGGGCTGGTATATGCCCTCAGTTTACAGCTGGTCATGATGTGATGTACAGTTTGACCTGGATGCTACAGGATAGGATCTTATGCTCGATTTTTACACTGAATCCCAGCAGATGCTAGGTGAGGTGCAAATGCACACACACAATCTAAAGGCTTAACCTCCACTTATTCAGCAAGTGTTTGAAATTACAATGGCATTGAACAAGGGGAACCTATGACTGGCCTTATAGCTGTGGATATCACAGCATCTCCAGTTTGGGTGCTTTGCAACCAGCTCACCATACAACATCATAGTATCCTGCAGTGTTTTATGCTTTCAAACTATAAGATCAGTGTTTGAAACCTTCATTGTTGACTTTAACATGCAAAGTAAATGGGAAAGCTGGTAGATATCACACCACTGTGTGTTTGTGACCATATGGGATTTACCTTACAATAGCATCTGGGACTGTTAGAACTGCCATTGTAAGATGATGTAATCACATAATGTCACACAACCACATCACCTAGTAAGCAAGCACTACCTATATATGCTTTTAATATTGCCCATTAAATTTGCCCAGAGTTATTACCAATTTTTTAATTGATTAATGCAAGAAGGAAGAAGGTAAAGGACTGAAGATCAATCTTTTCCCCAAATTCTTATTTTAGTAATATGAATTCCCAGGATTCAATTCCCCTTGTGGGAGAGCAAACAGCTATAGCAGCCCTTATCACCATGAGCAAACCTTGTAAGATGTGAAAAAAACATTAAGTCAATTTTTGCAGTATACTGTTTTTATTTTATTTGCAATTTAAGGCTTATTCTTTAATCTAAGTTAGATCACAAGAGTGGTTTATGAGGCAATTAAAATCTCATAAAATAGGAACCAATATAATTTAAAAAGGAATTAAGGCACTGCAGCAGGGAATGTATCAGCAGAAGGCAGATGTAAAATTAACGAAATGGAAAGGATTTGAACAAATAAAGACAGATTTTCAGTTCAACTTTTAGGGTATCCTGAAATCTTCCTGAGACGGAAGATCTGGAACAAGGACCTTCACTACTAACAGGCTTTATGACCTTCATTACCTTTACTGCTGACAATGAACCTTGACTACTTTCTACACAGTGAGGTAAGTATGCTTTGCAGAAAACAGTCTTTAAGATATGTCAGTCCTGAACAGCAGTGGGCTCCATATTTTTCTACCACCGGTTTGTGGATGCATGTGCCTTTTCAGCACATGTGCCTGGACTTCCATGCATGCATTTTGCTTACATGCACACCTTCCACACATGCGCCCAGCCTCAAAAACATGCCCAAATATGACAGCATAGAGCTGGAGCGGGTGGGCAGGCCCGCCCACAATTTCCGCTACCAGTTCAGGCAAATTGGTCCAAACCAGCTGAATACCACTTCTGGTCCTAAGCCATTTTAGGACTGTATTGTTATTACACAATGTCTAGAAATAAACCAGAAGTCAGTGCAGTTGCTTTAAAACCTGATATACATATATTGTGCATACCCGTTAAATGGCTAACTGCTACACATTGAAAAGCATATTGTTAATAGTGCTTATCAGTTTACAATTCATTTGGATGGAATTCACAAGCGGATAATGATAACCAGGCAGTGGTGGGTTCCAGATCCGTTGCAACCAGTACGATAGCAATAGCAATAGCAGTTAGACTTGTATACCGCTTCATAGGGCTTTCGGCCCTCTCTAAGCGGTTTACAAAGTCAGCATATTGCCCCCAACAACAATCCGGGTCATTTTACCCACCTCGGAAGGATGGAAGGCTGAGTCAACATTGAGCCGGTGAGATTTGAACAGCCGAACTGCAGAACTGCAGTCAGCTGAAGTAGTCTGCAGTGCTGCATTTAACCACTGCGCCACCTCGGCATGAATGTGCACTGTGCGCACATGCGTACTTACCGCCCACAATGCTCCAGCTGCTTGTCGGAGCATCGCACAGGTGCCATACGCTATGTACGTGGAAGCCCTGAAAATCTCAAATACCAGTAAGGAGCCTGGGCGGGCAGGTGGGCCCTCCAGAGCACCATACTGGAATGGTACCTGGTGCTCCCGGCAGGCACTGGTATGCCCGTACCGGGGCATACTGGTCATAACCCATCACTGTAACCAGGGCATTCAAGGAATTTTTTTCATGATATTAACTGAATTGATTGAAGTCTGGCAGCATCAAATTTGAATTGAAATAATCTACTGTTTCTAATCCTAGTTTCCCTAGCAATGAAAAAAAATCCTCTCTGTAGCATCATTTCATGTATTTCAACACTGATATGTCTCACCTCAATCTATTTCTTTTGAGTCTGAAAATTCCAAGTTTCTTCAGCTTCTTCTTGAACAAACTCTTGAGTCTCTTTTTCATGTTTGTCACCATGCTCTGAACCTGTTCTAATCTGTCAATATCTTTCTACATGTTATCGGACCTGGATACTTGAGAGACCACCTCCTGCCAATTACCTCCCTACGACCAATTAGATCCCACAGATTAGGCCTCCTCTGGATACCATCAGCTAACCAGTGTCAACTGTCAACCACCCAGGGAGGGCCTTTTCTGTGGCTGCTCCGGCCCTCTGGAATGATCTCCCCGTGGAGATTCGGACCCTCACCACCCTTCAGGCTTTCCGCATAGCGTCAAGACCTGGCTGTTCCGGCAGGCCTGGGGCTGTTGAGTTCCCGGCCCCACTTGAATTGCTGCGTTTGTTGTATTTTTAATCTGTCTCTGTATTCTGTTTGTCTTGTTCTTTTATATTGCCCCTTCCCCATGTGTTTGTCCGCCACCCTGAGTCCCCCTGGGAATAGGTCGGCATACAAGTTTAATAAATACTAATACTAATACTAGAATTGTGACGCCCAGAATCATACATATTTCTCTAAATCAGGGCCAGCATGTGGCTCCTTCATCCCTCTTCTGCGTTCCCTGTTGCCTGTCGGTAAAAGGAAAAATGATGCCGTGCTAAGAGGAGACTCTATGGTGGGGGAACCGGACTTCTAGTCAGCTCCAGAATTGATCAGTTAGGACCTTTGTGGCTCGTTGAGTGTTTAAGGTTGCTGACCCCTGCTCTAGATGGAGTCTCATCAGTGATGGTAGAGGAGAATAAGGAATATATCTGTCTTTGATAAATGCTTCTACAGATGCAATCCAGAATGATATTAGCCTTTCTAGCTAATATCCCTATCTGGCCTCAAGAAAGATTCCCATGGGATCCCACTGGTACCTGCTTTCCAATTTTAGGTATAAGCATCAGTACTGACTGTGGTTATGTAGTCAGATATGGATTTCCTTTACTTTAGGGTAATCAAAGCATGTTTTAGCAAATGTCAGTGAGATATCTGGTGAAATACTTTGTTGAATCAGCATTACTCTATCAGCAAAGTAATCATCTTTTCACAGGGGATGAGAATTAAACTAGTTTTAATAAAGCCATGCTGACTCTTAGCCATTATGCCAGTGTTATTTTCAATGTGTTTACAAACCGCCTGCCTTGTTATCTCCTCCAACATCTTTTCAGCTATGGATGTTACTAGCCAATAATTACTGGGGTCCCCACACCATCCCCTCTTGAAGAGTGAGGTCATATTTGCTGTTTCTTAATCCTCTGGAATGTCCCCAATTTTCTAGGGGTCCTCAGAGAAAATTGGTAGAGGTCCAAATAATTTGTCACACTCTAATCTCTTAACATCAAGTTTTAAATTCCCAACTAATTTTCATTAGCTTCACTGAAGACAAAGTAGAATCCTGCCACATGGTGTGCATGAAGCAGAGATGTTATATAATTAGAACCACAGAATTATTCAGTGATCCAAGTTCTACAATGGACAACCTGGAAGGATGATATTATTTATGGTAAAGTCAAATTAATCTGCTGATTTCCAAGGATTTATGGATCCATTTAAGTCAGAATCATTAAAACAGAAGTATTTTTCAGATAAGGTTTGCATTTTGCCATTTTGTTATAGTCCTTTCTGGGAAAGACAAGCAATAAGATGGTTTCTTCAAAGATCTTACTTTTTAATCCATAGAAACAATGGCTGAACATTGTTCAATTCAGATAATCTTCAATTCAGTACAGTTCTCCATTATGGCCAAACCAGGAAACTCGTAATGTCATTTCAAAACAAGCCAAAAAGATACATTGATATGGCTCAAGAGAAGTTAAAGGTAAGAGACAACTTCTTAGTCGTCCCATATTTTCACCTTCATAAATCATAGCAATAAACATTTAAATATTTATTTAAATATCCATTCCTTGGGTCAAAAATGATATCTTTTTTAAAAATAAACTATTGTTAAATTGTCTGAAACCAAATTAGATTGTTGGATTGTGTGGGGTGTATGTGTGTTTATACACACATACACAAGCACACACATTCTTTCATTCCTTTTTAGACATCAACATTTCATTAATTCATTAACCATGAGATTTATAGTTTTCACAATATAACTTAACACTAAAGCCTAATAATTACTATAACATTATTTGCCACTAAAACCATGCATTAGAAACAACTTAGAATAAGTTATACAAAAATTAATATGTGAGAAATCAACTAAAATAATATCATTTAATAAAAAATTTATGTTATATCCAGCAGAGAACACTGTTTTAGGGATTTGGAGATTGGATATTGGTAAATGAATATTTTGCTACTGGCAAGCCAATACACACAGGTTTAATTTGTGATAAAAGAATGATGGGGAAATTACGTGAACAAAAGATTTATAGCATTTATAACTAAAAGAGATGTCTTGTCTGATTAAGTAGTATTTAGGGACAGTAACAAAAAAAGCTTTATAAATATCTAGAATGTTCTACATAGTTGAGGGTTTGTCAATTATCCCATTGAACATAAAGGTTTTTGCTAGCAGACAACCTCAACGTAGTGATCAAAATAATGTGTCAAACCTGACAATGAAAAAGTATAACTCTTCAAAATTATTACTGCTTTGCAAATAATCTTTGCTTCCTTATCAAAATTCTATTGTGTTTCTTTTTCTTTAAAGTTTTTACATTTTAAAGAAAATAAACTAAAAATAACAGTTTGGGAATTGTTTGGTTACTATTAATATTTAAAATGAACAATGGGAGAAGTTAAATATAATTTCAAGAAATCACAAAGCACGCACACAGGTTTTTGCCTGAAATGTTACAGTAGCCATGTTGTTATTGTTGTTATTTCACTTTGTAAAAAGCAAATATATATTTGTACCTGAGAGCCAGCCTGGAGAGTAGTTAGAGGCTAGAAAGTGGGTTAATTCTAGTCATGCCTTGGGCCTGAAACCAACCAGGTGAAACTTAAGCCAGACATATGTACTATACACATGGTGCTATGAGCTATGTCATTATCCTTAAAGTCTTCTGACTCCTTGGAATAATTTAATACAGTATTTATTTAAATAGACTCAGTTTGACAAACATTGATAGGAGTTTGAGTTTTGTTGTGGACATAAGTTACATGGCAATGTAATGAATCTGAAGTAAAAGCGTGCACGTACACACACAGACACATACATACATACATAAGACAGTACTGGTAAGAAGTGAAAAAGTGATATAGATAGAGATGATAGAGATAGAGAGATGCAAAATCCTTATGACCACCAGATGGCAGATAAAATGAAACTGAAAAATAGTAAAACCATATTGTCATCTGGTGGTCATGGATATTTTTGCAGTCCAAAGGTGTAGACGAGGAAATAATGACCTTCCTCAAATAACCTAGGGCAGTGATGGTGAACCTTTTTGGGCTCATGGGCCAAAAGCGGCTGGAGAACAGGGCAGGTCATGCACAGGCATGCCACACATGTGCATACTTCCCCCTCTGTATGCATGTACACATGACCAGCGCTTCGCCCTGCTTGACACTCTTTTTTTGCCTTCCCCAGGCTCCAAAGGCTTTCTAGGAGCCTGGGGATGGTGAAAACAACCTTCCTGCCCCACCACCGCTGAGGCTCCCCGGAGGCTTCAGGAGTTTTCCTGAAGCCTCTGGAGTGCAAAAAAAACAGCCATATGGACAAACCAGAAGTACTGGAATTGACTAACGGTTTGCTCGTAGGGCCATTTTTCGTCCTCTGGAGCCTTCAGGAGGCTTCCATGAAGGCTCCAGAGAGCGAAAAACGGCCTCAAAAGTAGGCCAATGTCAGGACAATGGCATAGGTTCGCCATAATGGACCTAGTTAGTTTCAAGATTCAGTATTTTAGTACACATGTCTCTCCAGTCTTATCCCAATACAATACTTTCATTGTTACATTGCTGTTGAACAACTTAGATCAAGAGCATTTTAAAAGCTAGGAAAGATTGTGCTCTTTATATCAGTTCACAAACTATTTCTACCAACACTTAAATAAGCTTTTTGGTATCTATCAATTATGTATTACTAAATTTTCCATAATTGCTTTGAACCTGTGCTTAACAAAAGCTGTTGTGATTCATGAAGTTAGATATTTAATGTACTTCTTTCAATTTGAGTACACTGCTTTGTGTACACTGATGGATTTTCACCCCTGCTTTGTATGTGTTATCTAGGGATTCTGCCTCCAATTTCTCTTCTGTTTTTTCCATTTCCAAATTGTGTGGTTACCTATGTTTCTGTCCTTAGGTTAAGCTTAACCTAATCCTCATATGCTGATATATGATGAGAACAAATGCTTCTTTTGTTGTTGTAGCCCAGTTAATTTAACAGCCAGTTTAGTAATTGCATTGGCCAGGCATTCCAAAGATCGGTAATCTAATTTAACTCTGAGAGTTAATGATTTTAATGATTTGTTGTGATCTCAAAACAAGTGTTAGAAGATAAATCTACATCATTAAATCTATTATAGTGTTTTGCTTCATTTAGCAAATTTTTGTTGTTCTTATTCAGAATCCGCCCACATCTTAAACTAGCAAAGATATTAGTTGCTTTAGTAAATGGTGTCCTAGGGGAAAAGAACCAAACAAACTGAAAAAGAACATATCTCAACCCAAAGGTTTTTTGTGGGTTTTAAATGAAATTGTTTACTTTTGAGATTACATCAAATAGAATTTCTGTAAGAATGGTCCAGTGAAAACAAACATTCAATTGGAGATAAATATCTTATGATTCCAAACTCCAAACTAAATGATATTTCCATGTCTGGGTTATTTATTTTAAAACTGGGTAAAAATACCTGGTGTCATACATAATAAATAGGTTCTGAAGGATCTGCTTTCTGTAAATCCAGTAAAGCAAAATAGAGCAAGTCCACATTAAAATGCAAACTGAGTTAACTTCTCCCTTGTTCCCAATGTTTCTGTGGCACAATTAAAATTGGACTTCATCAAATTTTCTTCAAATCAGTTAGTTGTTCAAAGTTATCAGCATCTGAACTCAGCACTTCCTCGGTAGATCATACCGGCTCCTGGTCTGTTTCTTTTATCCTCACCTAGGTACATGATAGATTGATCTTTTTTTAGTAATATTTGCAATGAAGCATTATTTATACAATATTCTAATGTATGTGCATGTTAAATCCATCTAGTTTTAAGCAATACTATTTCTCCCTTCATTGCTCAGTGATTCAAGGGTTTACAATATAACCACTATAATCATCTATATATTTCATGAAGTATCTTCATGCCTATGGAAGTTCTTTGCTATGATAAAATAGTTATCCTTTAAGGATGCTTCATTTCCTTATTTCTGTAGACAAATACAGATATACTCCTTTTAGAAGAATAGATGTTAGTTTATTGCAGTATTTGTTCATTCCAAGAACTTTCATTTAGAGAAAGATGACTTGGAATGATAAATACCTTCAGACTCACAATGGTTTCTCAAGTTAGACAAATCATGCATTTTGCAGCTGCAGTGTTTTTCTCTCTTTTTTCAATGCAGCATACTAGAGCGAACCCTTCCTAATTTATTTCTATGAAATGAATAGTATGGCTGAATGTAGAAATATGTATCAATACACTGAACCAAATGGACTGTTATTCCTTTATATAACCATGTGATCAATAAAGAGTTACTGTATATTTAGAAGAACAATTGAAAAGGAAGGTTAAATAATTTATAAGTAATTTCTAGGATTTATCTAATGTATATAGTGCTTTGGTATTGCACAATTTAGGTATTTGGTATTTAGTTTTGATAGTATATTAGGCACTTTTAATTGGGGCATATCTATTCATGAATGGGATTGTATATGAAAATATGCATAGGTCACAATTCTGATATATTGACATAATTCAGAGATGGAAAACATATTTCATCTCAAAGATCGGATATTGAGCTACCATCAACAAGTTATATTCTTTTCTGAAAATTGTGGATGAGAATTTATTTCAGATTTTAATATCGAATGTACTTATGCTGAATGAATGTGTAAACCAGAAGAGAAATAATTTTATTTTCATACTTCTCTGAGTTTCAGGGAATCCAAGAAAAAATGTTTATTTCTAAATAAGATCAAATGCTCAGTTTAGTCCAGCATGTTCCTTCCATCAGCACTACTATTCCCTGTTGCTTTTTCAGAATTTGCAAGATATACTGAGTTATTTTGGAGATTCTGGATTATTTTTGCATGTGTTGAATTTCATACTAACATATGTACAAATATGCAGCTGCTATTTTTGGCATATGTGAATTTCTGATTATAAAATATAAAATATGCAGCTGCCATATTTGCACCAGTAAACTTCTAACTACAGGATATAAGGTATATGTTATATAAACTATATAAAATAATGACTGCTATTATTTTATCCCTTGACATAAAATCCCATACATTTATCAATGAAATATCTATCTTCAAAGACAGTAAGCCCTGACTTATAAATCAACAACTAGAAGATCTTTTAGTGATAGATACATTGAGAGGTGTTGCAGATATGTTCAGTCTGCATGTTGAAAACAAGTATCCTATTTCAGATGAAGATATGAATCGGAATGCATTCTATGGACCACACACTTCTTCAAATTGCCACTGTTCGCTTAGAGGTTGTGTGTGTGTGTGTATTTGTTTTTGTATTTGTATAAGTGGCTGTGAAAATGGATATGTATTTGTCTGCCATTTGACTTTTATATCTCCAAACACGCTCTGATGAACTGTCAAAGTCTTAACAATCTGATAATTCCTAGAATGTTCCTAACCATGTGCTGTGATATCTGGTAACAACAATCTGGTTCCTAACCATGTGCTGTGATATCTGGTAACAACATAAACATTTGGACTTTTCCAGGTTCAGAGTCTTATAGGTTTCTTCATTATCTGTAGCTTGTGTCTTGTTTCTGTAGAATTTGTCCTGTTCTCCATGATATGATCAATGATACTGGCTACTATAGCATGTTACTCATGTGTTTCAGGTTTCAAATCTTCTTTTGAAATATTTTACAATGCCTTAGAAAATTTAACTTGACTAGAAAATGGAGAATATGTACTGTGATTTTCAAAATCATTGTACAGAACACTTGGTTCTCCAACACTTGGTTTTCCATCAAAAAATAAATTAAGAGATAATGAGAAGAATAGAATGGAAATGTCTTATCCTTTGCAGACTGGAACATAATTGGCACAAAACCCTACTTTGTTAGTTTCTCTTCATTTTCTTTTTTCTACTTAGCATGAGAAGCAAAACAATGGCAGCATAATGTTTGCAGCATTTACAGCAGTTTGTACCTGCTATAATTTGTACCTGTGGTAGTCATTGGCTACTTTCCCATGACCGATTCAACAAAAGAAGAACTGGAGTAATTAAATTATAAGCAATATGGATATAATTCCATGGAAAACAATGGATATTTGATAAGTCAACTCTGAGCGTGCCTGTGAAATGTTATTTGTTTTACCACATCAACTTTAGCCACTATATCTGAACATACTGAGAAGAAAATCCATTTTGCCTTTCTGTGCTGGACGTCAGTCCAATAAGAAATAAGCTTGTTTTTAATGAGAGCTTAACAGTCAAATATTAGTATTCAAGAACAGAAGTACCAAACAACCAAGCTGTGTTCAACATTTGGGTGAAGGTTCAAGACAAGCACCAGCTTGTACAAGCCAATTTCTCATTTTCAAAGTATTTTTCACAAATCACTATACACAATTCCAGACAAAACACAGCTGGCACTATGGGTGAGTCCACAGACTGATTTGTACAAAGGCATTAGAAGCAAACAGTGATTGCTTGAGGACTCTAATACAGTGGACTCATGTACTGTAGAAAACTAGCTGTGTACACTTGTCCGCCATCTGCAAATAAATGAGTTATACTCATTTATTCTTAATTTCTGGGTGGGCCAAATTACTATATTTCTTTGTTTTCAGTAAAAATGGATTGCATTTTTTATATTTTCTCAAGGAAATAATAAATAAATATTCGACAATAATTAATAAAAGACCTTCAGGCTTGAAAGTCTAGGATACTCTCTGCTGAAATCAACAGTTACCAATTCTTACTTTATCCTGAGCAGAGTTGAAAAATGTTGACTTTCTGATGGTGTTTAACTATGTATCCAGCATTTTTCACTAATGGTGATACCAACAGGATCTGGTGGGAGGAAATATATGTCATAATAAAAGATATTGTACCTATCTGCAATGCTAGAAAACAGCTGCATTTCCCCCCTAGGATCAAGCAGCAGCTGCAGGTTACAGTTGCTACATGAGGCCAAGAAAATAGATCTTTTTTTAAAAAATTTTAAATAGGTGCTACATTTATGCCTTAGAAAGTCCAAAGCACCTTATTAAAAAAAATCAAAGCCAAAACATTATACTACTTTACTTTGTAATATAAAAAATGTGACAGAGAAAATAAAACTGTAACCTCTTCTTTAATTTCTGGGGACTTTTGACAGTGATATCATTATACACTGATATCTGACTTTTAGTTTCCTTTCTCATCTGAAAAGGATGCTTCTTCTTTTTTCTTTTTCTTTTTTTTTACTCTTCCACCCACTAAAGGGATTTTAATTTTTTCTTAAAATTTTTGTATTTGAGTTTAAATTATTACTGCAAAATAGCAGAGGTGGTGGCTTTGAGATTTTTCTATACAAATTTGGTCATAGCTGTGCAGCCTTGCTGATTGCCCAGTGTTTCTCATCTGAGAGGAGAGGGGAAAAAATATAACAGAGCAGAATAATAGAATTGGAAGGAAGAGGTCTTCTAGTCCAACCCCCTGCCTAGGTAGGAAACCCTATACCATTTCAGACAAATGTTATCCAATCTCTTATTAAATACTTCCAGTGTTGGAGCATTCCCAACTTCTGGAGACAAGTTGTTTGACTGATTAATTGTTCTGTCAGGAAATTTCTCCTTAGTTCTAAGTTGTTTCTCTCCTGGATTAGTTTCCACCCATTGCTTCTTGTCCTGCCCTCAGTGCTTTGGAGAATAGCCTAACTCCCTCTTCTTTGTGGCAGCCCTTGAGATATTGGAACACTGTTATCATGTCACTCCTAGTCCTTCTTTTCATTAAACTAGACATACCCAGCTCCTGCAACCTTTCTTCATATGTTTTAGCCTCCAGTCCTAATCATCTTTGTTGCTCTTCTCTGCACTCTTTCTAGAGTCTGCACATCTTTTCTACATTGTGGCGACCAAAACTGGATGCAGTATTCCAAGTGTGGCCTTACAAGGCATTATAAAGTGGTATTAACACTTCACATGATCTTGATTCTATCCCTCTGTTTATGCAGCCTAGAACTGTGTTGCCTCTTTTTTAAAATAGGAGAAGTTCTTTTGTGATGCATTCCTCTGGATTTAATTTAAGATTGGGAATACAAACAAGCTGGGGACAAATAATAGTGAAACTATAACAGTGAAAAATGAAATTTTCAAACAGATTGACTATATTCTAATCATGGTCAATGCAAGTATGCAGAATTTTTCCAACACTCTCCTTTTGAGAAAAAAAAAAGTGCTTTGTTTGCTATGAGAATGAGAACCTGTTTTAGAACTGCAGATGACATTTTCAGCATAGCACTAGCTGCAATACTCAGCAGGGTCAGTATTTGAAACTCATTAAATGCATGCAAATTTATTCTTTAGCTTATATATTTTTATACTGCCTTCTGTGCAGTCATCTTTCAAAATGGATCACAACCAAATAACTGTGTGGTTAAAAAGAATCAAAAAAGCCAATAATACTTACAAAACATATTCATGTTTAAAAGAGTAAAAATAAAAGAAAGAAAGAATAAAAAATAGATGAAAAAAGAAATAAAAAGAAAGAAGAAAAAAAAAGAAGGAAAACAAAATAATTCAATTAATATATATAAGCCCGCAGAAGGTGTGGGGGATATCAAATCAGAGCTTGCAGGGTATATAGTGCTAATGTGATGAGATGGGCTACAGGAATTGGTAATTAACTTTAATTTATTTATTTCCTCATGTTATGATCCCTATTTCTGTTCTGAAAAGGTTTCTCCCTTACTCTAACCTCATAACAGATCTATTGGATATATTTATGTGCGAGACAGTTATTAACCCACAATCAGTGAACATCATGTTAGAGTGGTTCAGCCTCATCCAACAGTCTACAATGTCATCTAGACTGGTTTTTTTTTTGTTTTGTTGACAGTGTGATATCTACTGCACAATAGATATCTGCTATAATTTAATTAAAATTGGAACCCCTCTGAATGCAGATCTTGCCTACCCATCTGAGTCATGTTCACTGTTTCACAGTCACAATTTTACTTTCAGCACCCTCAGATTTTGACATTCAAAATAGGGAAAATAAAATATAATTTTTCCTGGCCATTTCATACAGTTAATTGCCATATAAGTTGAAAAAGGGAGGTTTGTAGTACATATCAGATCTAATATACACTCCAATCATATAACACTGTGGCATATACTGCACACTCTTTTTGCAATACAAGATAAATAATGAGTATTTTATCTAACTTATAAAGTGGGTTTAATTGTAAACTTGAATCCCAAAGATTCTACTATATATAGGATCAGAAATGCATGTTCATCTTAGAAAGACCAATGAACATATAATGCAAGCCTACTTTCTTTCTTGAGGCTTTCTACATCCTGGAACTAGACAACAATAAGGCTGATCTTCATTATTTAGCAACTCAAAACATTTAATTCTGGCCTTTAAGTATATACAGTAATTTGACAAGCATACTTCTGCCTCCACCCAGTGAAGTTCAGTAGCTTTTGTAGCTGCAAAAAAAAGTTTGATGGCAGGAACTACACTATTTCCTCCCACTCCAGTTCACAATGATACCTCTATCCTTAAAATTAGATTCCATGTCTTACAGTAGAAAAGCTTGGGATTTTGCTTTTAATAAACTTTTGTTTCTGAAATGCAAAGGTTTCTTTTTTGTACTTCTGTGTATAGCAGCTTGCAAGGAGCTTGCTTACTGCTGTGAATTCAGCTCCATTGCATGCAGAACTATGTTTTGGAGCACTGCAGAGACATTATTAATCTATGGATTTGACATTTACTGTGAGCTGCAGCTCTAGGTGTCCTTATTTGACAATTACATATGGGCTTTCTTAAGAAGTGGGAAAACATATATAAAGGACCATTTTCTAAAGCTGCTTTTTCAAAATGACATTTCATTAATTTCAATGATGGATTTTTAGTTTATGTAAGAGTTCTAAATGTTCTCTCATTTTATAACAAAAAGAGTGGAGGAGAAAACAACACTATTTTTTGTCCATTTTACACTTTCTTTCCTTAACTCTGAAATCTTGCAGAATGCAAATGAAGGAACTGAAAATGGAGTCATTCCAGGTTGTAAGTGTTTGCATAATTCTGAGCCACTGTTCAAAGCTTATGTCTAGACATGTCCATTTGGTTAGCCTTTTGACTTGATTACATGTCTCTATACAACCTGATATGAAAGAAAATAATTCAATCTCCACCAATTCTATTTGATATCTAAAGGAAAAAGGCATACCATAAAATGAAATAAATTACTCCAAATATAGACCTGCTTTTAAAATTTGTTTTAAATAAATTGAAATAGATCACTATACTTGTATTTATTCATTTAGCAAAACAGCAATTGGACTTGAAGTTCATGTACTTGAAAATCAAAACACACTGATTTACTGTAACCTGATCCTAACAGAAAAAAAATGTAACACTAGAAGACAGTCAATTTAATTTCAGGAAAATGGGGATAAAATTAAAAAAAATAACTGACCATTTATAGAGTTAATTTTCCATACAAGTTTAAGAAATAGATGGAGAAATTAATAGGTAATGTAAAGGTTCCCCTCCACATATGTGCTAGTGGTTCCCAACTCTAGGAGGTGGTACTCATCTCCGTTTCAAAGCCAAAGAGCCAGTGCTATCTGAAGATCCCATGGTCATGTGGCCAGCATGACTAACACCAAAGGTGCATGGAATGCTGTTACCTTCCACACAAAGGTGGTCCCTATTTTTCTACTTGCATTTTTATGTGCTTTCAAACTTCAGGTTGGCAGAAGCTGGGACAAGTAACGGAGTTTACTCCATTACGAGGTGCTAGGGATCCGAACTGCCGAATGCTTACCTTTCTGATCGGCAAGCTCAGCGTCTTAGCCACTGAGCCATTGTGTCCCTGCAGGAAAGGTCAATAGCCATAAATGCTATAAATGATACATGTAGCTAATATTCAATTTTAACACTTGCTGACATAGGCAGACAAATTATGCATATATAGTAGCTACTGATAATTCCACATTTGGACCATCCCACAGAAGAATAGATCCCTACAATAATTATAAATCTTCAAAATTATATTGACAAATTCTTGTCAGTAAACTTCATTGACTACACTTGAACATAATTCATAATGTCAGAGGAATCAGATGGAACTACTGCTTGTGCAGTAGCATTTTCCTCACAGCTGTTTTCCTATCTCAACAGCTTAATTCTGTGGCTAAATTAGCAATGGAGTTATCTTGCCTTATAATGCTGGAGAACTTCAGTCTGCCTTTTCCAAGCACAAAGTCAACAATCACACAGGTGTTCATTGCTCTCATGCTAATCCTTGATCTTTTCCAAGTTATGATTTCTTGACATCATTTAGCAAACCAATAATTGGACCAACTGGACTAAAACCATTAGATTTGGTTTTATGTCAGGCCAATGGCAGTCTGATCTGAAGTTGAGGATGTCATCAATCCCCTGCTTTCAATCAGCTTGCCCATGAATCTGACAGACCTGGTCACGTTCCAGAAGGTAAATAATTCAAGCAGTGCTAGGGTTGCTACTTGGAATGAACAATGATGGCTTTGGATCAGATCACACCTGTAAAGAATCTTTATGTCCGTGGATTTTCAGAGGAACTCTAAGAGATGAAATGAAGTAAGAGATACCTAAGCATTGGAGAAAGAATCTGACTGAGCATAGGTAAGAGCCAATATTAAGAATTACCTTGTAATGATAAAGTAGCAAATATACTTTATCCATCCTTATTTGGATAAAGTTTCTGTAGTTTGTGCCTGGCAATTGTGTTTCAGTTGACTCAGTCCTTCTTCAATAAGGAAGGACCAAGTTATCCCTTAATGGATTCTTATAAAAGTCAAAAATGAAGGAGTGGAATTATGTGTATCTATTTAAAAGTACTGATAGTTTTCTCTTGAATATGCATGTATTTTCTATTTAATTTGATAAAAATATTTATATGACTAGACTGTGTCTAAGTTTGATTGTGGCCCAGCTCAGAAGTAGATAATTATTGTTCATTTTTAGGTCTCCTATTCTTGTAAAGTGTTTTTCTGTTTCTGTTGCTATGGTGCACCACTAAGATGAGAGAGGAGGAGATTAGATAACCAAGTCAGAGGTCAGGGAAAGAGAAAATGCCTTCCTTATTGGGTGATTTGATGCTCTATATTCAATGTCAGTCAAGGGCCTCCCTCAATTTTTAGCCCATGATTCACATTTATTCAGCCATCAGGCTATTTGAACATGACATGATGTGCTAAAGTGTAATGTATCTGGTGGTCATTATCCTAGTTTTCATATACAGCAGATTAGATGGTAGAATCAATCCAAGAACTGATGGGACCTCAGTATTCCTCTGGATAACAACGTACTTGTAAACTGGAGGCAAATTGCAGCAGCCTAGCAGACATTACATTTTTACTGAGTAAAAAAATAGCCACCTTTCACCTATAATTGCCTGGTCAACCAGGTTTCTTTTGCAGACATTGGATTTGTACACTACAGAACCACAGTGTAGGACTGATGATCATAAACAAAATCAGTCACATAATACTCTGGAGTGAGTATTTTCTCACAGACCAGAACAAAGAAAAAAATATAGACAAGAAAACTGACAAAAGGAATGTGTATGAGGTTTGCCTATTTCTGAGGGGCAATTGAAACAAATCCCAATTCAAGACCAACAAAGAAAAACTAATTGGCATTCCAGAAGCTTGTGTAGCATCCAATTGCATGGATAATTAAATTACTTTCTATTTTTGTCTGTTTAACAAAAGAAGGTGTGTCAGGGAAAGGACCTTCCCCCCTCCTTGTCACAAACTCTTTGTGTTAAGGACATCCTGCTTTACTGCATTTTCTCTGAGAAAACTGCCTCAGTGTTTTTCCCTGATTTTCCCAATGGATTGTTTACTTATTGGAATTGAAGTGGCTTGCTTTTCAAGGAAGCCCTGGGTTTCTAATAAATATGTAAATAATACATTTCTCAGCTGTTGCCTACAACAGCACTCTACTTGTGCATTCCCCTTTGCAACAGTTATTCTGCTGTGAACACACACTCATTTTAGTTGAAAATAGTGTACATGGTCCCAGCAGAGCCATAGGATGAAATCATCATACTTAACTGGGTTTATGGCTGCTTTACACCAACAGCTGCATTTAAGCAGCTTTCTTGAACTTGGTTGACTATTTGGAGGGAAAGTGGGAGAAAAAGGCACATAGAATTTGTCAGCACTAAGAGAAGACACATTATGGTCTATATTACACGTATATTTGCAGTGCTTATCGGGTGTTCAAAGCAAAGGAGATACCACAAATGCCATAAGCTTCATAGCTTTTTATCACCACGAAGAATGAAATAAATATTTTATTTCATTCAATAATTATTTTTTATGCCAACCATCTCACTGTTGAAGTTACTCTGGCTGGACTTAGAATGTTGACCAAGTAACAATGGGCAGTAACAATGGATTTGTTGCAGTGTATATTTGTTGCTCATTGTTGTAGCTGATTCAAATGTCAGCTGACTGATAAAGGAACCATAATTTGATATATCTCACGGGTGTCAAACTGATGTCATCACGTTGCCATCACATGACTTGTCACAACATTTTCCTCCTTTGTGGAGCTGGGGTGGGTGTGGCCTGTGCATGATGCATCCAGCCTGAAGGCCCACCAGTTTTGACACCCCTGTGATAGATGAAGCATCATCTCCATATAAGCTTCCAGAAAGAAGCAGTACCCAACAAAACTAAAGCATTTATATTTCAAATATATTTATGTTTTAGTATCAGATACAAAATGAGAACTTAAATATTGGAAGGGTATTCTCTTTCACATTTTTACATGTTGAATATTCTAATTGAATTGCTTTAATTCCAAAATAAGCATTTTATTTTAATCTGCATCCAAGCTGGAAATAGAAACACTAAAGTTGAGTGCACAACACAAATTACAAATGATTTCTCATACTAGGAATATACAAAGCTAGAATTAAATTGTGTTCTCAGCCTAGCTCTCTCTCTTTATATAATTAATTTTGATTTGCTGGGGCTACATTAAATAAAACAGGTAGCAGGCAAGCATTTTTGTTTGTTAATCATCAGAAATAATAGCATTGTTATTTTGTGTTATAAATGCATGGTTTCATTGTTTCTCAGAAAAATAACTAAATCTGCTCAAACAAGGCCCACACCTGAGTGGGAAAATATTCGGTATTTGTGGTGCTTTATGAACAAAATAGCTGCTAAGTTTCTTGGCCTTTGGTGATTATTTTCTCCAAGAATCTGTCAGGAGAGGCTGATTAATTACCCTAATAATCATATTTTTTCCTAATAATAAAATCCTTTTTCTCATTTGTTAGTACATTGCAGGTAGGTGACAATGGCAATTACTCTCTGGAATACTTCTGTATTATCTTTCCTAATCCAGTCTGGGCTGGCATTTTTGAGAGAGAGAAAAGAAGAAGAAAGATTTTGTGTTCCTTTTATGAGAATGATGACATTTAAATATGCAAAGAGTGTCAAAGGATACTCTCTGGATGCTTTCTTGCACCATGATTTATGAGCTGTGGCTATTGTGTTTGCCATCTAAGAATGAGAAAGGTCATTAGACAAAGAGGCTTCCATTGCAGGGGTCCTCTTGCAGCTTTCATGTTATGATATTTTAATTTTTGCTGGAATGTGAAAACAGTAGTTTGCATGATCAGGCATAGTATATTGCCATTTTTTCCTCTCTCTGAGTGCTTAGAATTACACAGTTAATATGGTAAGTCTAATACATATTCATTCTAACTAAGAGTTAAATAGCCAGAAGACCAATTCACAAAGCTACATTTTACTGGGAAATGGCATATTTGAGTGTTTTCCTGAACCAGGGTGAACATGGCTATAATATAAGCAGTATAAGTATGCCACAGAACAAAGAATCATGTGCCAGTGCTACTGATGTTCTTTGGACAAATATTTCAGGGCTCAATAAGTGTAGAGATTTTTCATGAATACACTAGAAACTGAGGGTATATGAGTCATACATACTGCATATAATGTGAAAGCACATCTGTTAAAAACTTAAATGTGCTGAATTTGAATCCTGAGTCCCCTAATAGAAATGGGCTGATTTGAATAAATATACTTCTCTGAAATGAAACAAGTGTTCTCCAATTATTCTCACCTAAACTGGGATATTTTTGAATATAGGGGCAATTCTTTCACGCTATTTTGTAATGGTGTGTCTACGTCAGCCAACTATACCAGTCCCCCATACTTCATAACAAGCAAGAATTGGAATATTGCTGTAAAGGCTTCTGCCTGTTGAATGAGTAGCTGTTCTAAGATCCCTACCCCACACAACTATATGTAGTTTCTATCAGTCCTTTCTAACGTGAGGTGGGCTTTCTTGATTGATGGCATAAACAGGGGGGAGTATCCCACTTGGGCAAATCCACTGCTTTCTGCAAATTGTTGTTTGCTTGTTTGTTTATTAAATTTGTTGGGAATCTAAATATCAGTTCCACCCATCAACACACCCTGGCTGTGTTGATGAAGAACAAAATGGCTTGCTAAGACTTTTCTTCTGTCTAATGCAAAGCCTTATCAATAAGGCAAGAGCATACATGGAAAGAGGTCACGGTGCCTCACAGATATTTTTCACTGAATTTCCATCCAATACATTCATAGCCAAACTAGTGATCAAGGACTATGAGGAATAATAATTCACAATATTTGAGTAGCTTGCATGGACATCTGCAGGGGTAGGTAAAAAAATGTGCATGATGACATCATCACACCAATGCTGCAATTAATCAACTTGCAGGAGAGTCAGGATGTAGCTCTGTAAGGTCAACATTTATATGATGCTACTAATGATCCTGTGTATCAATATTGTGTTGTTATTGCAGCTAACTAAGGTGTTACTGGTTTTACATTCCCTACACCACTATGGAGATATAACTATAGATAATTCCTATGTTTCCAAGCATGTCTGACATCAGTCACTCAAGTCAGTTCCTGATTTCGGCACAGTTGAGCAGCAAAGACTGAAAGGCATTTGGCTCATACACACTCTGATTTCTTCATACATTACATTCCAGCAAGTTGATTGAAGAGTTTAGCAGCATCACTTCTTGCTTCAATTTCTGGTATTTTTGTGAAAACATAAATCATTTGCTTGACTAGTATATGAATCCAATACATTGTTTCAAACTAGTTTAGCATGTTGTGTGAGCATAGCCATTGTGATTCTGTTTCTAATATGAGTAATCTGTGATCACAGGGAGATAGTTTGCTTTCCAGGGAATACAAATAGAACTTCCCCCCCAATTTTTACCACCTACTGAAACCAACATTATTGTGTGGCCTCCTACAAGTTTATCATGTAAAATTTGAACAAATGCAGGGATCAATGCATATAACCAGACAAGGGTTTTCACATGCAAGGCTTGGAATGACCCCAGCGAAGAATGAAGCTAGGGTCATTTTTTTTCCTTATGGGAAATTTGTAATTTCAACCAAACACATATCTCCTAAGACCTTCATGCTTAATATATGTAGTTCTCATGTGTACTATGCATTGCCCCTTACTTTCAGTGATGCAGCTACATTTGCTTATAGTTGATTCTTGTTAAATGTATTGTTGTGTATATTAACATACTTTATTGATCAGGCTCCTTTTAGCAAGCATTTTGGAGAGCTTGAAAATGTATTCTTGTTTTTGTTTGTTTGCTTGTTTGTTGTTTATAATTTCTGAAAATGAAATGTACATAGTGAAATTACTTACTGAAATAATAACAGTAACAATGATCATCCTACAGGAGATATACTTCTGTTAATAGCATTTGACTGTCCTTATATTTCATTCAGAATGGCATTTTTTTTTAAAAAAGAGAAAAGTCTATAATCATGCTCAAAATACTTCTTTGAACCTCAAGACTTCTATGATAGGACCAGCAAATGCAACATGATTATACATATAAATAAATAGAATGAAAGTAGGAGAAGAAACACAATTTAAACATAATTTTAAAAGTACAGTCTTTTTGTAGCGGTTACTGATACACTGGAAAGAAAAATGATTTTGTTAGTCAGAAGAAAAGATGCTTCAGCGTGTTTACTACTTGGCTGATCATCTTTTATGCAATGTGATCATGTCAGTCTTCTGCCAGTCCATTGTTTTAAGCATTATGCTTTGTATTCAAATCATTTCAGCTCAGTCACATGTGCACTGAAGAGATTGTGATAATGGATCAATAGATGATTCCTCTCTGAAATTAATTGTAGATTAGAAAGTGGAATGGGTGAGAGGAATACAATTTTGTCTGAAGTTGGCTAAAGAATGGATTTAGCTAAAGCCCATATGGAAATCAGGCCATTTTAAAGAAATATTGTGAATCTTGAAGTCAGATACAATTCTTTCCAAATCTGTTGAACTGATTGGCATTTTTTAGGACTGAACAAAAGAGATCCTGTATTTGCCAATGTTGCAAATTTGCTATCCTCACTCCATATTTGAACAATGCCAGAGTGGGAAGATGTTTTTAAAGGAGAAAAATCTGCCTTTTATAGTCTAATTCTTTGTTAGATTTTTACCTTCTTTAGCCAACATTGCATATTTTATAATTCAATTAATTGCTAGGGCTTGGGTTGGACATAGCTTATAATTCTGTATTCTCCAGATATTTAACACTTATTCAGAAGCTCTATCACATATAGATTAGCTATTTTACTTCTGAAGTCATATATATGTAGTATATCTGTCAACTGTAGAATATAGAGGTTTCTACACAAAATCTTAGTCACAGTGATTCCTTCATTCTAAAATTTAAATTTTAGGCCTTTTTAAACCATTAGCAACTTGGCCATTTCTTCATGCCCTTCTGATTGACAGGCACCTGCCTATCTGTTCTATCTGGCTTGAGAAGCCTGGTTCATCCCTTACCAACATCACTTCTGGCATTAATTGGTCTAATACATTTGTTAACAATTCTATAATTCTGGATCACCCTTGTTAATTGACTGAGATATTGAAAAATGGAAAGTCTGTTCTTATCATTGTAATACTTGTGCAATGTTACTTTAAGTCTCAGAACATGAAAAATCCCAAGGGGTAAAATATCACCATATAATCACATGCTATTGTTTGGTAATGGTATTGTGTGGGAGTGTCCATGAATGCAGTCTAAGCTAAAAAAAAAACCATCCCTTTCATTGTATTGGAAAGGTTGGATTGGAAATAAAACAAATATCACAAAATAAATGCCTAATTTCTGCCTTCAAAACAGCTTGGAACACTCAAAACAGTGCAACTCTAAATGGTCAAGTGTTTATATGGAGTACAAGATACGCAGGCTTAATTTGTAACTTGGAATGTGTCCCCAATCCACACCAATACATTTGCAGCGTTAGATAGCAGAAGGCAACCAACAAGGAACAATTAGAATTAGTGGCTCACAATCTTCTATTGTATCTTACAATCAGGTTTGAATGAGTTTGGGTGCCTTTCTCTTCTAGTGTTTTTTTCATTCTGAAATCTCTGCAACTTCTTGGGAGTAAGTTTCCCTTGTGCTGATTATGTGATTCAAGTTTTGTCAATACCCCTGAGGGACTAGCAGTGATACTTTTGCAAGAGAGCTCTCTTTCCTAAGAATCTCCCAGGAGCAAAAGCTCATGAACATGAGTCTAGTAAGGAGCAAACTATATGGTCTGTGAAATGCTTTCTGTGCTGCAGGCTTTCTAATTATATTTGAGCTAAATATAAGCAACTGGTGGACTGATCCAAATAAAGGGACCATGATGCAGGACAGGAGTGATTTAATCTATCTTCTCAGTTTCATACTTGTTCCAAAGGTATGGCATTGCTGCTAAGAGATCTGTTTTAAACATTTATATCCACTTATGTGTCTTGATGGTAGTGCAATTTTTATTTTTAAAATGTAAAAGGCTCCATCTACATGGTTTACATACCTCCATCATGGATAATATGGGAAGAATCCATGTCATACAGATGATGAAGAGGAGGAGGAGGAATATGATGATGATGAGGAGGAGGAGGAGGAGGAGAAGGAGGAAGAAGAAATAATAATAATAATAATAATAATAATAATAATAATAATAATAATAATAATAATAATATGTATCTCCGCATTCTGTCCAGAAGCCACAAAATAGTTTCACAGCTAATAGAAGGGGATGTGTTTTTGAAAGGTTTATAATTTATTAACAAAAAATCAACAAATACGAGTAACCAAAACTTTTTTCTCATAGCAATTTTTGTTCCAAATAAGAAAAATGAATTATAAATAAGGTACATTCAAGCAAATTTCATTTTACAACTTATTGCTATGGAACATATTTCTAGCATTTGGATTTTTGATGGAAGGATATTAAAATAACAGGGAGCAGTTGAAATTATTATATACATGCTTTACAGCAATATTGCATCGCATTATTTGGATTTGAAAATTTGGCATATTACTTGATCTATCGTGAGATATATTACTAGAATCCATCAATGTTAGTGCTTTTTTCTATGTAAACTTCTCACAGCCAAATTTAATTCTGGGTAAATTTCAGTGTGACTCATGAGCAGCTTCAGAAAAATTAAGAAAATATAAAGATGGGGGTAAATGTAAATGAAGAATAGGATTGAGGCAGACAAGTCAACAGAAATTCGTCTCAAAAAACCTTAAATTCTTTTTCTTTATTTCTTTCTGTAGGTGGATCTGTATGTCTGCAATGTGTAGAACTAAAATGAAATGTTAACATAACATTCCAGAATTTATTTGAGGAAATTGTTGTAAATGTACTGTACATTAAGGTTTGAAATCCTTAAACCACATTTGCTTACCATTTAAAAGTGATGATAAAAAAAACTAAGAAGGAAAAACAGATCCTTTCCAACAGTCAAAACCCAGATAAGCATGGATTAACACCAGGCAAAAAATAAAGCAGGAAACAATATCCTAAACAAGCAACTCTCAAGGAGAAAATCATATCCCCAACACTAGAAGGGCAAGCTTCAGTATATAAAAAGGGAAGCAAACCCAACACACACTAACACTGATAATATAATTTAGTTGGCTAATAAAATATTTGCAAACAACCAAGTTCAGAGAGCTTCAAGAATTCCACAATTCAAATCAACCATAAGCTTTGTATATTCTCTTTATATATTGGTTATATATCCATATAGCACAATGGACCTGTTTAATTTCTAGTAGCTGCATGAATACAATTGCTTAGTTTTAATGAGTATATTGTTTGATTTTGTTTTTGCTTTAATTTATTGTGTAAATTAACCAAAATGGGGTTAATTAATTAAGAAACTGGGAGTAAAACAGCCACTCTATATATCCCTAAACACAATCCCCTTTTCTCACTCAAATACTTTGTTGGACTTTACAGAGAAAGGTAATGGGAATGGACACCATCTGAAATACATATTTTACATAGTATCTCTCAGTAAAGATAGGCAATCAGTCCTCCAGATGCACTACTGCTGGGTTTGTAATATCATGAAAGCATTTATCCCCAATGCTAACAGCCTCAATGCCTTTGTGTTAATGCTGGACATAAAAGTTTTACTGCATATTTTTTTTCACTATTTCTCAATTAATTTGATGAACGAGAACTTCAGAGGAATTCTCATGAATGGAAAGTAAATTTCTGCACATAATTAGTTTGTGGTGTGTGTAAAGTAAGGGTTCTCCTCGCACATATGTGCTAGTTGTTCTGGATTCTAGGGGGTAGTGCTCATCTCCATTTCAAAGCTGAAGAGCCAGCGCTGTCTCAAGATGTTTCCATGGTCATGTGGCCGGCATGACTAAACACCGAAGGCACATGGAATGCTGTTACCTTCCCACCAAAGGTGGTTCCTAATTTTCTACTTGCATTTTTACATGCTTTCGAACTGCTAGGTTGCCAGAAGCTGGGACAAGCAACTGCAGCTCACTGCATTATGCAGCACTAGGGATTTGAACTGCCACACTGCTGACATGTCTGATCTACAAGCTCAGTGTCTTAGCCACTGAGGCACCCGTCTCTGTATACATGTGCACATGTCCTGATTTTTACTTTCCAGAGGCCTGGGTCCAGAAATCTCCTCTGTTGCCCCATGAAAGATCCCATGGGAATAAATAAGTGTAAGTTCCAGGAAATTTTATCCTGTCCTACTGTGTGAATGTGCTGGAAGAAAAAAAATTAGGTAACCAATAATAGACTAGAATATTCCCAGTATAGGAACACAATTTTCCCAGTATGGGCTGCTTTTTAGTATGCAAAATGGTGTGGACAATAGGTAATCAGTGAGAAGAAGGCGTGAATGGTAGCTCATTTAAATGCAATTGTGTCTATCAATAGGAAAACTCTGATGTATCAGCCAGAAATCTGTCACCAGAATATGTTAATCAGTCGCCTTTTTTGGTCTCAAAATCAGATCTCTAAATTGTCTGTCTTCTTGAGATCCATGCTGGGCAGTTGTTTCCTTCTTACAATCTCCATCAGCACAAGTAATTTCTTTGTGCCTGGTATATTTGCCACATGATGCTTCCCGCAACAGGCAAACTATTAAACTGGCACATTTGTTGGCAGCAGCCCTGGGAATAATCTTTTTGGGCATTTTCAAAACCACATGGTGCATATTGTATTGGGAGGGGTATTTCCTTTTACTCTAAAGTTCAAGAAAAATGATAGCAGAAAAGTAAATGAGCCAGCAAATTGTTATCTCAACAAGGGTGCCGCAAGGTGACATTTCACAAAAGTCCCATTTTGAATCAAATGTGACCTTTTAATGTTGCAGTGACCCAATACAAATTATTAGGACATACTTACAACTAGCAAACATTCTACCCAGAGTCGCATCTTACTGGCCGACCAATCTAATTTATAGATTTCTTGGAGACTTCCCATAAAGCAACGTCATCATCTGAAAATGCCTAGCTCACAAAAAATCTTAAAAAGAAAGAAAGGATTAGCATTGATTTCAGCATTGAGACATTTTCCAAAAGCCAAGTCCCATCAGCAACATTCTAAAAGATCTTATTTATTGGAGCAAGTCAGAATCAGTAATTCATCAGATAAAATGATGCATAAGAATAACTAATAATTAATAGTCTGTCATTGGGAATACAGTCTGCTGACACAACCTATTTAGCAATAGAATGCTTTAAAACAAACTGCATTTGAACTACCTCACTGGTATAGGAAGGACCTTATGGGCACATCTCACTGAGTTTAAAACACACAGTAAAAAATATAAAATGAAACCAGATACTCATATGTTTCAGATGCTCTGATTTGTCTGGCATAAAAAACAGGAAACATATACTTGATGCTTGTGTATATAATACATTATAGGAGGCAGGGAGATAGATCGTAACAGCCAAATCTTTTTTCATGTTCAAACACATGATGTTTCCAGTAACATCTGGATAAATAAAATAAATTATCATGCATTTCTTTCATATGTCAGAATCCATTCCTGCACATTTCTCAATTTTCTCTTCTCTCTAATCTCTCCTGTAAAACAAACACCTCATTGCATAAATACTAGGTCTCAAAAACATACTGCGGGCTTTTTACAAATGACAGGATCTAGCAAGATATCTATTTCCCTCACCACTCAACATAAGGATAAAGTGAAAATTATTAAAGCAACGATTTTGGACATGCTGTCAGGTCTATGGACAAAGTAACTGGGTGGTGAAATCAATCAAATACAACATCAACCTAAATATGCTTTGTTATTTTGCAGTTTGTGTACGGCAATATCTTGCACAAGTTGTGATTTACCCAGCAGGAAATAAAGTAGTGGATGACAAATTAGCTGCTGCTGCTTTACTGCCCATCACTGCCAACAAATAATTTAACTATGATTCACTCAGTCCTTTACACAAATAAAGACTCAAATAATTTCTCTCTGTCATCTTTGAGTAAACACTTCCTTAAGTTGATCTCCTGTCAGAAGTTATCTTTAGATGGTGCAAACAAAACTGTTTAAGTTGTAGCCTGTAAAAAAATATTTTATAAAAAATATATCATCCACCTGTTTGATGGCTTCAAAAACTGGCTTCAAAATTAGTGGTCTAAGTCAGAACAATATACAGAAATTGGACACCTATTTTTATTTTATTTTTAGGAGAGTGGAGAGGCATTAATAAAACATTCTGAAACTCTTTAAGTTTACAAACTCCCTTCTTTTTTCTCTGCCTTTAGCATTATAAAACTAAAGAAAGGGAACTACAAACTAGATATGCTAGCAAATGTACTTTTGACATGCACTGATAAACTTTAAGTAGTGACTAATTAGAGGGCCAGGCACAAACTCCATTTAATTATATAAATGTGAATGATAGGACTAATAAGATTTGTTCTCTGATCAAGCCTCTTAAAATAAAGTAGAGTTAAATTTGCCATAAGCCTTTGGTGATTATAATCTGGAGTCAGTTCAATAGCTTGATTTGTTTAATATGCTCAGTGTTTACATAAGTCTGAATTCTTACAATATTTCATAAATAAGGAGATAATAAAAAGAATGAGGTTTTTTTTGTTCCTGCAAAGTACAGATAAGATAGATTCTTCCTTATGGGGAAGTTTTATGTGGGAAATTTGTTATCTTTCCTCAGCAAATTTTGAGGCATCAATTTCATATTGTGGGATTTGAATTTGGTGAATTTGAATTACTGATGCAGTATGTACTAGTATATATTAGTGATATTAGTTTTGGAAGAAAAGCTATCCTTATTCTCAGGATAACTTTGTGGCTCTATGTGCCTTTTCAATGAGCAAATACTGTATTTTCACTTTGCTCTGTATACCTCACTATTTGGAGATAAGCAGAGCCAAGCAGGTTCAACCTGCTGGAAGAGACAGCAGGTAATTTTCCAACAAGGCCAGAATTTGAGGACATAGATTGCTAAACAAGAGAACTGATTTAAGAGTTCAGCTGCACAGAGAGACAGTCTAACCACCAAATGA
This sequence comes from Thamnophis elegans, assembly GCF_009769535.1. NCBI lineage: Eukaryota > Metazoa > Chordata > Lepidosauria > Squamata > Natricidae > Thamnophis > Thamnophis elegans. The sequence continues at coordinate 57,662,813 of NC_045545.1, forward strand.
CCTCTTTAGGGCCCTATGCCTTTCCCAGTGGGGTTTGTTTATAAGACTCGGTTTCTTACATAAACAAGTGTGGTTTGGACTCTCTGTTCTTCAACTAGATGTTCATCAGATTTCTACCCTTTCCTTCAAGCACAGAGTGAAAAGGGTAGAAATTTCATATTTTCAGGCTTGTAACCTTAAATATGATTAGTGTTGTAAATGCAAAGAGTGCCCGATTGATTTCTTTCTTCCACTCAAAGTCTTTATCCTACTTAGGGAGGCAACAAGTGTCACTTTTAACAATTAAAATTTGTGTTTTCAAATTCATGATTTAAATCATGATTAAAATTCTGCCAATCTCTAAGAACATAACCATGGACCGATGAGGTCTATATCTCAACCATATTGATTTCCACCTCCTTAAAAATTATAAAAGATATTTCTCTGTACACTACTCACAAGATTCTGAATCCAGAACTGAATGCCACTGCTGAGCTCTAATAAAGAGAATCATGCTAGAATGGAGGAGGGCAACCTCTGAGTAAAATTATAATATTGAATTGTGGATATTTAATACTGAGGACAAATAATAGATGATAATCACTTACAGTTTTCTGTAAGTGATTATTTCACTTATTATTTCTCAAAGTGGCATTTGAGAGCATGTGGTACAGATATTAGAAACTTAAACCACAAGCACATTGGCTTTACTGTGATCCAGCAAGGTACCACATTTGTTTTCATGCCCAGAAAGAAGGTTGTTTTGTTTATTTTTGTCTAATGCTAAATCAATCATGCACATTTGATAACATATATTCTGAGTACATTTGTTCATCTATGATGCACTTCGTGGTATGTTAATATAATGAATGACTATTTTTGGCTTTAACAAGCATGGTATTAAGATCAAGATCACAATAAGTTGGCTGGCTATATGTTTTTGCTAGCAATCTTCTGTAAATGCTTTCAGTTACAAAGCAATTTGTAAAGGTAGCACAAGACTTTTCATAACTTTATGAATTAGATTTGGATAACATTCCTTGTACAATAATACATATAAAATTTCAGTAACTATAAAATATTTCTCTCATGTTCAGCTGTAGATGAAATGTAAAGATTTATTTGGGAATTGGAGATGTAAGCACAATCAAAATCCCATGCATAAAATTGTCATTTTCTGCCACAGTTTAGAAAATGGGAAGAAACATTCAGTGAGTTATAAAATATTTTGCCTTAGAGCCATGGGAAAGAAGTTTGTGTTATGCTAATACAGTTCATTTGGTGTGGTGGGAAGTTCTCTATCCATATTATAGAGCATAATTTATTGATTTTGATAGTTTGACCAAGAAAAAATCATAATGTCTCACCAGCCTTCATTAAATATACATTTGAGAATAGTATTTTTGCAATATAAAATAAGGATTTAATATATGCAGTATAGTGAGTTCTAATAATATTTCTTTGAACAAAACAGTGATTATAGTGTGTGTGTGTGTGTGTGTGTGTGTGTGTGTGTGTGTGTGTGTTTATGTGTATAACACACACAGCAGATGCTCTGTAAGTTAATGCAAATAAAATGTTAGGACAAAACCAGTCATAGTATAAAAGTTTCATAAATAAAATAAGACCAGGTTATTGAATGTTCAAGATTTTCGCTGATCTTTCCAGAAAGAGTTCTTCAAGCCAAATTGTACAAGCAAAAGTACAACTTCTCTATTCTATTCATGAAAACAATTTTTACATGACCTTGAAAGAAATAATGCTACTGTTTTAAGAGGTTGGTCATTGAAACAGTAGCAGCTTTTGTGCAAGGTTTTGCCTAGGTACCTCTGTATAAATATGACATGAAGTCCAAAACATTGCTTCTGAATCTCTTTTGGAAGGAGAAATAGCAATAGCAATAGCAGTTAAACTTATATACCGCTTCATAGGGCTTTCAGCCCTCTCTAAGTGGTTTACAGAGTCAGCATATTGCCCCCAACAATCCGGGTCCTCATTTTACCCACCTCGGAAGGATGGAAGGCTGAGTCAACCCTGAGCTGGTGAGATTTGAACAGCCGAACTGCAAAACTGCAGTCAGCTGAAGCAGTGTGCAGTGCTGCATTTAACCACTGCGCCACCTCGGCTCTTCTTAATATCAGTTCAGAGAGGATGGGGGAATAGAGAATTCTGTATTATAATTAGCTAGTGCTTTCTTCAGGAATTCACTAATAATATTTTCTGGTTTATCTTCCACAAGCAACATAAAAAACTGAAGTCTGACTGCCGTACTTGCAATTCTGTGAAATATCTGAACTTTAAATGAGAGGAGCATCAATAAAATGATGGAATTTAGAATGTAATCAAGTGGCAACAAGCTTTAATTAAAAGTTGCACAAACTCTGATGACTTACAGAAACATTATATTAATTGTCAGTTGTTACCTTCTTTTGCATTCTAGGAAACAAATATGGGAACATCAGACATACAAACATCAGAGAATTTAACAATCCCAACAGCAAATAACCTAGCATTCATTACAACAGAAGTGATTCAGGTATGTTTTGCTGAGGTGAACTTAATTGAACCAGCACATCACTTGGTTTAGCATATATTTACATACTGTCCATCAGAGAGAAATATATAACAAGATCTGCAGTATATAACTCATTATGATGAAGGTACCAAAGAGCAAATAACTTCTAGGAATTCCTGCACACAAGGATTCCAATTTGTTTATATTATTTTTAAAATATATACTTTTTTATTTTCAAACAAACACAGACACACAAAACATATAACATAAAAACCTCTTCAATTGCATACAAGTGTGTCAATTGGTTACAAGGTCTTTCTGCATCCTTTCCATAGTCATTATTTGAGCTTTGTCAAAAATCACAGATTGTCAATCAAATATCTTTATATACATTATTATTATACTTCATTTGTTTGATTATCACTATTGTTTCTCCATTTTAAACAAGATATTCTAAATATGTATCCATTTATATTATAATGATTCATTATATCATCTTCAATATATCCAATAATAAAGATTTTTTATCCTCTTCTAAGTCATTCTATTATTTTAGCATTGATAACATTTCTCTAGTAATTTTCAATTCCATGTTTTTTCCATTATTAATATCATCAATCTAATATACAAGTATATAAATTGTTATAATTGTTAAACATCCATTAAGCATAGCTGTTATTACATCCTTTTTATATGAGGCATGTTAAATTTGAAGCAAATTTATATTATGGCATTTCATTACATTATCCTGAAATCATCTAATAATATTACATCTTTATATTCTATTCTATATAGAATTATTTATCTTTTATAAAAAGGCTTTTCAACATCATCTCCATAATCCTCACTTACAGTTTGTATAAAGTTTCATATTATCAATCTAGTATATATAAATGCTTTATTATCATTATTGATCATTTATTTGATTATAGCTATTATTCCTTTATCTTATACATAGTACTCAAAATTTAACTATATTTAACTAAGTTTTATTATGACATTTCATTTAATCATCCTGTATCCTTCCAAAAATAGTGTAGTCTAATATCTCTTGCCATTTGTAAAGTCTGTATTCTAAGTGTTTTCTTGATAAGTCTTATGTGGATTTCTCTTGACAACTTATTGTTCATTGCATATCTTATAAGGATTTGAAACTCTCTATCTGCTCCTTTCATCAGCTTGACTTTGTTATCATGGGTGCTTCTGCTGAAGTTACTCTCATTGTTTCTGCCAAATTTTCTCCCCTTTCTTCATCATGTTTTGACATCTGAGATAGAGTTCCAATTCATTTATCTCTCCTTTCCATATTTCATTTGTCATTTTCCTCCACTCTGAATTTGCTGTCAGTGTCAACAATTTTCTTATCACTTTCTTATATCTCTGTGGTTTTTTGAACTCTATACTCAAATTTCATCATTGTATTATAAATATTCTCAGCTCTTCCCTCCGTACTTTCTGTATTTTGATCTATAATTTCAAGCCTCTTTTCAATTGTCTCTGTGGTTATTAAACCTTTTTGAATTTCTAACAAAATTCTTTGCAATGTTAATTCATTTTCTTCTTCATATTGCTCCCTTTTTCCAGGTTGTAAACACTGCCACTAAAACATCCAAGGCTTTTTCTAGGTTTCAAACAACTTCAGTGAAGTTTTTCAGGTCAAAGCTTTCTCTTTCCTTCAAAGGAACACCTGTATGAACAACATGTTTCCACTGACCCTTTCAGTAAACAAAGCCAATAGCTTTGTAATATCAGATGTTGCCAAGCCTCTAGCCTCTAGATGGCAGGGTTACATCTTTTTCTTCTGTTTTTGCCTCTCTCTCTAAGTTCTGAATTCTGGAAGAGGAGCCTTGTGGGGAAAGAGATTTTTAATCCACAAATACAAAAATTGGGAAAGGTATACAGAAAGAAGGGGGAAAAAAGACCAGTCCAGTTTAAAAGTAAGAAGCATTTATAAAAAGTCCATCCATAGAAAACAAACAAAATTAAAGTGGAAAAGATAACATGATAGTTTTAAACCAGTGTTAATTTGCCGCTTGCTTTCTTCTGTCTTCAATTTTATTTTAACTCTTAAGTCTTTTGGATTTTCTCTACTCTAATAATAAAGATTTTTCTCACTATTTCGACACACTGTCTCTCCTGTTCTGCTTCTGTTTCAGGGGCTTGTCCCAACCTTCTGCAGCCATTTGGCTGCTTCTCTTGTAGCCGGCAAAAAGAGCTTTCTCCTGGATCGATCGATATCCCTGAGATCAGTAGGACATGCTCTTCTCTATCACCATTCCTTCAGAACAGTTTAGATCCAAAAAGGACCGTCCAGCAACAGAGGTATCGATAGCAATCGTGGAACCCCAAGATTGCATGTTGTGTCATCGCGATGTCAAGAACCGCCTCCAATTTGTTTATATTATTAACAGGCATAAACTACCAATAAATGTTCACTTGTTTATGAGATTAAACATATTGATGGAAGGATAGACACAAATAATAGCAAAACCATTTTAATAATTTTTGTTAGAAAGAGGCTTGTACAATATAATGAACTGTGATCCCTCTGATGTTGAAAGCTCCATGCTCTCTCTTTCAAACTCTGTTTTGATAATTTCTGGATCCCTTCCATGTGTGGGAGCTCTACTGATCTCCTGCCTTGTGCCAAATCCACAAATTTCCCTTCTTCTGGCAAATGACAAGGCACTGTTACAATCTGCTCCCAAATCCTCCATTATCCATGAATGTACCAAGAGATGGCTTTGCCATTCTCCTTGCATATACCCTTTGGTGGATACAATACTTTGGTGATGCAATATCATTCCCATTAGGCCATTCTTCAGGAAGAATATTGACACACTGCTGTTCTTCACTCTAGCTTCACCACTTCTTAATTCAGCATTATAGCTTATTTCAATGGTACAAAGGAAGATAGTCTGCAGCTGCTCGCTGCTTTGTATTTATCCTGGTAGGTCTCCCTGGAAAAATGCCAGACATTGCTGCCAACCTGTCAAGACTACAAAGGATCAGGGATGATTTTCATTACCTGCTTAAAATTGCTGAAAACAATTTGCTGAAAACAAACTGGCTAAATGCTTTTGCCCATTGTCTACTATAATGGTAGTACTTCTGATGCCGGCATAATTTCAAAAGATGGTGGATCATAAGATTTTCTATAAACCTTACAGTTATCCAGCTAGTGTCATTTGAATGTAGCTGCACCTGCAGAACACTGAAAATATTAATAATACTATATTCAGATTGCTCTCACATTGAAACATTGTTCCAAAAATAATGTCCTTTATCAGTTCCTGAGGGATCCAGCTTCCTATACTAATGTATAAAGTATTTAGTACTACTGCTTTCTGTGTATGGAAATGTACATACTGTCTTTCAAATCCAGTGACAGATTTCTGGCACAAGAACTAGCCATTTGTTAAGATCACAAAACCAGGGAATGCTTCTTTATTTTGTTTACTAGCCTTGTCTCACTGCTGCTTTTAGATTACTATGCCTGTTGGCAGAAATGTCTCCAAGCCCTTTGGGGGTGTTGAATAAGGCTGTCTCTTTTTAACCTCTCCATTTGTGTAGCACAATATATGCTTCCTCTTTTTCCAATTTAAAACTGAATGCCATATCTCTATTGACCACCCTTGGACATCTCATATATGTAGCATGTTCAATCTCCTGGGAAGAAATTGATTTAAATTGACTGACAAAGAAGCAGAAAAAAATATAATGACTTGGGAACAAGTAGGGACCTGACCAGCTTCAGGAAACTTATGACAGAAAGGAAAAATAATAAAGTAGACTGTGTCTGTGCGAAGAGTGTAGGAAGAGATGAAGAGATAAATATAAATTTAAAAAGGGAAAGATATCCCCACCCATCCCACTGCATCCCGAGTACTCCCTTCCTCTAAGTCTAATGCTATTTTCAGGCTCATTATTGGAAACACTGCTCTGCTTTGGTGGTTTCCATAGAGGCATTTAGATGTTGATTTGTGTGGGTGAAGCACAAGAAACAGAGCCTTAAAGTAACTCTACATGTCATAGCTATGCCATATTGTGGGAACCTAAGTATGAGTTCTACATTACATTGCCAACTGCAATTCAATCACTACAGACATCAGCATTATATAACCCTTGCCACTTGCCAATAGATTTGCAATAAAAAGCATTGTAGTCACAGGGATATCACAAATGAGAAATTCTCTGGCATTCAAGTCTGTGACCTTGTTCAGCTTTATTTCTCCAATATGCCAGAAACGATCTTAGCTTCACTTAATTCAAACTGAAATGGGAACTCTCACCAATCTCCAGGGAAATCACCATTTGAAGACAGATATTAATATTACACAACAAATGGACTTTTTAATTGACTCTGGACTGTTCTGCTTTACTGAACTGGTGTGGCAGTAGATTTGCTTCATCAAAGTCCAAAGGTCATCTGTTGTGCTAAAAGAACACAGCCATAAAACAAAAAAAGATACACCTAAATGTTACAATAACTAGGAAAGGCCAAATTCCTTATGTTTAGTTCAGCAAATCAGTTCTGAAAGTGATAAAAAGGAGAATAAATCGATAGAGAGATGCTCTTCAGAAATTAAACAAAAAGAAGAAAGAGAGGGCCATGAGAAGGAGGTTCACACTGATATTGTTTTCAGATCCAATTGCTTGTCAAAATTTTGAGTTTGTAAAAAAATCAGTTGAGTTTTTGGCATTGGCTTTTAGGAACAATTTAAACATTTCAGCATCCTGAGAAAGACAAAAACTTCTCTTGTTATGTTATTATCATCTTGGAAAACACAAAAAAAGTAAAGAGAGGTGGGAAATGGCAACAAGCATCATACATTTTGTCTCCAAGTTGGGAACTACTAAGGCCGGTATATCTGCAGAACATGACCAAAAAGTTAAAACAGTAGCACAATGGTATAATCAAAAAGCTGTTTGCTTTTTGTCCATGTTATATGGGGAAAGAAATAGCAAACTTGGGAGAACAGTTCTAGGCTGCATAAATGGAGAGATAAAATCAAGATCGCATGAAGTGTTAATACCACTTTATAATGCCTTGGTAAGGCCACACTTGGAATACTGCATTCAGTTTTGGTCGCCACAATATAGAAAATATGTGGAGACTCTAGAAAGAGTGCAGAGAAGAGTAACAAAGATGATTAGGGGACTGGAGGCTAAAACATATGAAGAACGGTTGCAGGAATTGGTTATGTCTGATGAAAAGAAGGACTAAGGGAGACATGATAGCAGTGTTCCAATATCTGAGGGGTTGCCACAAAGAAGAGGGAGTCAAACTATTCTCCAAAGCACCTGAGGGTAAAACAAGAAGCAATGGGTGGAAACTAATCAAAGAGAGAAGCAACTAAGAGGTAAGGAGAAATTTCCTGACAGTTAGAACAATTAATCAGTGGCACAACTAACAGTTGTGAATGCTCCAACACTGGAAGTTTTTAAGAAGAAGTTGGATAACCATTTGTCTGAAGTAGTGTAGGGTTTCCTGCCTAGACAGGGGGTTGGACTAGAAGATCTCCAAGGTCCCTTCCAACTCTGTTATTATATTATATTATATTATATTATATTATATTATATTATATTATATTATATTATATTATATTATATTATATTATATTATATTATATTATATTATATTATACTATACTATACTATACTATACTATACTATACTATACTATTACATTATATTATACATTACATTATATTATATTATATTATAATATTATATTATATTATATTATATTATATTATATTATATTATACTATACTATACTATACTATACTATACTATACTATACTATTACATTATATTATACATTACATTATATTATTATATTTATTATATTGGCCAATCCTGTCATGAACATGGCCTTGGTCTGAACAAATAAGTATTTTGGCAAATGCATTTGTTGAAATACTGCAAATGACTGCAGCTCTTATCAGTCTGATTTTTACTGAGAGCAAAGCTTCAGCAGAGGTCAAAAAGAAGCTAAGTAGCAGTCATTGATAATGCTGAATTAAATCCAAAAGCAACTACAGATATTTGACAATAGTGGTAGGCCATAGGCCCATATCTCTGATGTAAGGAAGTGAAATACTTATTTTAATCTATAACTAAGGCAACCTAATGATATGCTATGCAATCAAAAGTCAAAGGAGGTGCTTATCTATATATAGATGGAAGGCTACCTGAGAAAATTCGCTGCAGGGCTGGAGTTGCAATGCAACATTTTTATCTTGTCCCACCACTAAAGACTGGAAAATAATAATCAGAAAGAAAAAAGAATTTCCTAAAGTGGAAAGCATAGTATATGCTAGTGACGTTTGGAATAGCAACTGCAGTCTTACCATTTAAACAGACTAAAATCCTTCCAATTTCTCTGTAATTGTTCTGCAGCAGGCTACTGTATTTCAAGCTGTCAGGATAAATGTAGATGGTTTTCCATCTCATCAGGGAAGGGGGAGCTAAGTGTACACCTGGTCAAGCACAATAGGATAACAAAGTAACGTTTTCCTGTTGTATTGTTTGGTTAACACTCTGTCCTATTCTTTTGGTGCAAAAATAAATATGGTTCAGCAAATTTTAAAGTACACTCAGTATGTTTTTTTAACATTAATCAAACCCTATTGACTCCACAGCATCAAATGCATTTCTTAAAAAGCTTAACTGAAAACAAACTTATTTATAAATAAGTCCCACTGGATTTAGCAGGATTTACCTCCAAGCACAAAACAAGCAACAGCAATCTAATAGAAGAATATACTGTAGAGCACATTCAGAATTATGTAGATGAGGTGATTATATGTATGCAAAACTGGAACCTTTATTCAAAATACGGCAGACCTAATTTGAATCCGCATCAATTCCCTGAAGAATGGAATTGAAATTACTCTTCCATTCCACTGCACCCTTTCCTGCCCTATCCATTTCCCTTCCACCAGAAGAATACCCATGGGATGTACCATAATCCCAGCTCTGCCCCACAATTCCTAGTAAGTAAAAGTGCCATGCACATTATTGGTAGCCAAAGAGGAGAATCACAATTGCTGTATATGATGCACAAAGTATAATTTTTCACAGGAATTGGTCTTTGGGTAAAGTGTCAATACTTCATAATTCCATACGATGAAGAAAAAATGATTTTTGATTTACAAGTTTTATGGCGTCAAACAGTCTAATTGAATATAAATTGAATTGATGTCTTCAATGAAAATGAATTTCAATATTTATTTCCACTTCCATATCATACATGTTTAGTTAAAAGACTGTGGGGTAAAATTGAAGAATATGTGTGGCCCAGCAAAGTGCGCAAAGTGCTAAATGATAAGGTAAGATCATGGTGCTGTTAATGAGTGACTGGAGTGAAAAAAACTGGACAAATTTGGAATTATAGAACCACTTGGATTGGGAAAATGAAATAATGAAGGAGACAGCTTAACCAATTTTTACAACCATAATTCTTCATTAGTTTTCACCATAATTCTTCATTAGTTTTCACTATTTAAAGCAATATAATCTACACACAGATGTTAACAGATGGATAATATCAGAATCAAATCCACTACACAATAGGAAGTGGAAATTGGAGAACTACAAAGCATTCACACAGTTCATTTTCAGGTGAAAGTTGTCGAGCAGACCATGCACTACTGATATCAAACATTTGGATTAAACATAGACCATTAAAGAAACTAGGTGTGTCAACAAGAATTGACCTGGATGATATATGTATGGGCAGAGTATAAGATCAAGAAGAAAGATACAATGTGTATGTTTTTAAAAATTGCAGTTGATAACAAAAAAGAGAGTAAAGTTGGTAAAAAGTTTTCTATTCTTGGGCTTGAGGCTAGATAAAGATGGAAATTCTGCTAGAGAAGTAAAGAAAAGATTAATCATATGGAGAAAGGTAACAAGAAACTTAGATTAAAAAGATGAAGATAAGGATATTCGTATTAAACCTATGTGAACCCAGTCTGTTTCACTTTGATGAAGTGATTTGGCCCACTGGTTTGGCCCACTGGAGACAATCTAATTCTAATTTACCAAAGACACTACCCAATTCATCTGAACAAAGTGATTCAGTTTACTTCAAACTGATTAAGTTAAAGAAGAAGGGTTCTCTCACAGCAAGCTTATGTCATTCAGAATTACAGGATTATCTCTAAAAAAAAAAGAATTGGAATATCCCATTTTGGGAGATCATCCAATTAATCCAGTTATTAGGAAATATAAAATAAATTTCTTATAATGTATAATTTATTGTAATTTTATTCAGTATATCATCAGTCCTGACATTTATTTCTTATTCCTTATGTACCAGGTTTTGTCTTAGTTTTAATTTCATCCTTTAAAAGTTAAAAAAAACAAACAACCACAGAGATGTCTGAAGCATGCACCATATATGGGTAGCTTGAAATAATTTGGCATATACAAGTGATATTCATGCTAACCAGCTTTGTTATCCTTCTGCCTCAGGCAATTCAAAGCATTCATTTACACAATTCATTCTAGAATAAATTCAGCTAATGGGTGCAAGCGGATGCAAACATAATGGGAAATAGTGGGGGAAGGGAGCTTACCAATTGGACACCTTCTCTGTCTCTGCTGGCTATTCTTACCCAGTAAATCCTGGGTGATGAGGTGACTTGACCCATCATTTCTCTACAGCACTAAGTGGCCAAAAGTCCTAGTCAATAAATTGGAGTGTAGAAAACAAGCACAAGGGTGCTGTGGCCAAGAATTTATGGTCAGCCAGGACCACAGAGAGAGGAATGTGACCTATCTAGTCTATATTCTCCTAGATCTGCTAGCCAAGGCCCTGGGAACTGTGAAAGGGGCCTTTTGGGTGGTGAATTTCAGAACACACTATGGGATATTCCCCAGCACATACTGGAGGCATCCAGCCTGGTGGATCGTTTAAACAGCACTGCAGAAGGCTTCCTCAAGCTTTTCAAAGTCTCTATGGAAGAAAGTTAAAAGGGGCTCTAAAAGAACAAAGCCAAACAAAACATTTTTATATGTCACAAAATTATCTCAAATAAAGTTCAAATGGGTGTTTTGTTTAAGTTTTATCATAGTGAACCATTCCTTTAAAATTTCACATGGTCTTTTGACAACAATGATCAGAATTATTAAAACAAGCATCTTCTCAATGCTAATATGTACTTGAAAAACTGGATACTGACAAAGAGCAAGAGTAACAAGACAAATGCTATAGAGTCAAGTCCTAAGACTGCATAGACTGTAAGAAAAATCAGCCAATTAATCCTGGATCAAATAAAGACCAACAGCAAGTATCAGAAAACAGAAAATTATCTATGATGGGCAGATAATACAAGCAGAAGAAAGATTAGAAAAGATAATTATGTTTGGCTTAATTAGACAACAAATTAAAAGGGCCAATAAATTACAGAACTGTCTTTGACAAGCAAGAGATTATTTTTCAACCCAGGATTCGATCGGGAGCATTTGTTCATGCAGGCATTAGAAGTCAAACACAACTTGATCACACTTAACTAATTCACATAGGGAAGGACAAAATTAAAAAAGGAGAAAAACAAATTTGAAGGGTAAACAGGAGATGGTCAAAACTACACTTAATCATTGTACAAATTGTAGCTGCAAAAAGGATGATACCACACAGGGAGGGGGAAAACAATTATTTAAAGTGGAGAAAATAAGAAAGACTATAGCCATTCCTGAATATAAAAATGTAGGACAAATTCTCTCCCAAAATTCAAGGGAGACGATTAGATACAGAATTAATATTTATGTTTTACGTATGTTGACTGAAAAGTTACTAAATATGCATCCTGAAATGTCCTAGCATTATCTCATCTCACCAGTGGGATATGTGAGAATTAGTGATGATGAATTCTTTAAGTCAAGATGCAGCCTGGGATTATTGGATCTAGGTTTCCAATTTGTCTGTCTGCATAGGAATAATCATCACTTTTTATTTTCTTTCACCTTTCAATTCTGTTCAAGTCACACTTTTTGAAATTGTGATTTCCTACTAGTAAAAACAAAAGGAGAATACAAATATTATAGTAACAATAAAAAAATATTAAACTATTGCTGTATAGTAAAACCAGGAGAACCAGGACCTAGAATTGCTACTGGGTACTAACCATCACTAACACCAAGCATTATGGATGACAGCCAAAGATATGGGGAGCCATATATTTTTAAACTAAACTTTTATTAAACTGTAAAAAATCAGCATAATTCATAATTTAAGACATCCAAATTTAAGTATTTAAATTTAATTCATAAAGCCCATTTGATGATTTTAGAACATATACCACAATAAATTCATTATTGAGGGACACTCATACTTGGCCATTGTATGATTTCAAAATGATGGCAGAACCCAATGCCATTTGGAATGGTTATTTCACAGATTTGACTTTGGAGGGTTCTATCTCTGATTGAGGAACGTGGTGGCTCAGTGGCTAAGATGCTGAGCTTGTTGATCAGAAGGTCAGCAGTTCAGCAGTCGAATCCCTAGCACCTCATAATGAAGTGAGCTCCCATACTTGTCCCAGCTTCTGCCAACCTAGTAGTTTGAAAGCACATAAAAAAATGCAAATAGAAAAATAGGAACTCCTTTGGTGGAGAGCAGTGATAGGTTTCAATTGATTTTACTACCGGTTTGCTTGTGTGCACAAGCGTGCGTGGTGCTTCTGCATGCACAGAAATGTCCAGGCAGGTAGGCATAGCCTCCCACTTCCACTACTGATTTACCTGATCTGGGGCGAACCAGCAGAAACCCATTTCTGGTGGGAAGGTAACAGCGTTCTGTGTTTCGTCAGCATTTAGTCATGCTGGCCACAAGACCACAGAGATGTCAGATATATTGAGTCCTTCCCAAGGACCTAGGATAGGCAGATGTTGATCTTTGATGGCTTGGTAATAAACAAGGTAATTAGCAACAACAATAATAAATTCATCATAATTCTGATTCAATGGTTCGATCATTCTTACTTCTACTTAAATCTTCTGTTAGTCATTTTCCCTTTCTTTTCCTTTCCTATTCCTTGCCTTTATTTTATAACATATTCTTCTCCCTCACTCACTCTTAAGTACTTCTGTTTATTACTATTTATTACTTCTAATTCTATTTTGCTATTTAATCATTTTGCAAACATTTGTATATTATTATATGTATATAACATATATTCATGAAAATAATATCTACTTTCTTACATTATCCATACTAATGGGTATATGTACTACAATATAGGAAAAATGTTGACAGCCTGGAGAGGAATTAAATTGATAAAGGGCCCAGAAAGGGGAAAAAAAAGGGAAAAACAGAAGTATTGAATACATTTAGCTAAAGAAATAAAATCTGAAAGGAGACATGAAATTGTGTTCAAGAATCTGAAGAGATTCTAGAAGATGTGGCAGAATGTTTCAAAACTGTTCCAGAAGATAGAACGAGAAACAGTAATTCAACAGACTACCTTGGAAAGTTGTGGATACTTTTAGGGCTGTGCTTAAACTGAGGCTGGGTGGCCAATATTTTAGAATGCTATAATAGTGAATTCTTGCATTAGACTGAGAATTAGATTAGATTATCTATTTGTTGCAGTGATTGTTAAGTAAATATTGCACATTAAGCAGATATTAGGATGGTTTTAAGCACATTGCAGAATCATTAAATGAGTACTGTGGTCGTTACACAAATGCCATGGCTGTTAAATGAATACATTTTATCCAATGGGTGTTTTCTGAAAGCAAATATTGGAATCCAGCAAATAAACACTTAAAAATCATTGTCATGTGATCCTGGGGTGCTGCAAATTTATTCTCATTGCCAAGCATACAAAATGTGTGACTGTGGGGCAGTGGTGGGTTTCAAAATTTTTTAGAACCTCTTCTGTAGGTGTGTCCTGCTTTGTAGGAGTGGCTTGCTGGCCATGTGACCAAATGGGAGTGGCTTGGCATCATGTGACTGGGTTGATGTGGCCAACTTGAAAAATGTGGTGAAACTCACATAACAATGCTCTTGCTTAGCAACCAAAATGTTGGCTCAGAAACTCTGGCATTTGAAGCACGCAAGTCATAAAGCTATCAAGTTTCAAGACCCTTGCACCCCTAACCTTAAAAAAAAACCCAGGAGTGTTCAAACTTGACAGTTTTAAGACTTGTGGACTTCAACTCCCAGAATTCCTCCTCCAGTCATATTGGCTCAGGAACTCTGGCATTGAAGTGTGTAAGTCTTAAAGCTGTCAAGTTACAACAGCTAAACCCTAAAGGGTTACACCCCTAAACCTTTACAGAAAAAAACCCAGGGGTGTTCAAATCTGACAGCTTTAAGACTTGTGGATTTCAACTCCCAGAATTCCTGCTCCAGTCATGTTGGCTCAGGAACTCTGGCATTGAAGTGTGCAAGTCTTAAAGCTGTCAAGTTACAAGACCCTTGCACCCTAACCCTTTAGGAAAAAAAAACCAGGGATGTTCAAACTTGACAACTTTAAGACTTTAAGGTTTAGATAGGACTATTAGAGGTGGGCGGGGCGATTGGTGAGCCAGCCAATCAGTGAGCAGCAGGCGGGGCAAGCGTGGTGTGGATGGGCAGGGGGAAGGAGCTGGAACCAGTTCTAAACAGCACGGTAGATTTGTGGAACCTCTTCTATAGAAGAGGTTAGAACTGGCAGGAACCCACCCCTGCTCTGGGGCCATTGGAACCCCCATTGGTACCAGGTAATAGGGACCTTTGGAGATTCCATAATAATTTCAAATAGGCATTAAGCAGCTGTTAATAAGCAAGGACTATTTGTATTAAACAGTGATATCCATCATCCAAATCATCTGACCCTACTTGCAATCCTGCAAGGGATTTTTAAAATATTAATGGCAGAGTTCAATCATTTTTATTGTATCTGGAATGAATTGGGATGATTTACTGTTAGACATCCACAAAGCTCTTAGAGCCCTTATCTGTTCTGTCTGATCCAGCCTTGAAATAGGCTTGTAGAACCTGAATTGAAATGATGATTGCTTACATCATCAGTAAGGCATTTGTCAAGTAGACCACAGCCTACTTCTAAGTAGAAAAATACAGATTAGACTGCATCACCACCAGATGGATTCATAACTAGTTGACAAACAGCACTCAAAGTGTAATTCTTAATTGAACTGCATCTATATGGAGGGAAGTACACACTGTGGTACCCAAAGAATCTGTTTTAGGCCCAGTACTCTTCAGTATCTTCAGCAATGATGAAGACAAGGGGATATAAGGGGAACTCATCAAATTTACTGATGATACCAAACCTCAACTCCAACAGTTCAGAAGATAGGCTCAAGATACTGAAGGATCTTGACAGACTTGAATGCTGGACCATATCTAACAAAATGAAATTGAATAGTGAGAAAAGTAATGTTCTACCTTTAGGAAAGAAAAACCAAATGCTCATCAAATGTATAGAATAGGTGGTTCAATAATAGTAGCTGTATGAGGTATCTTGGAGTTCTAGAATAACTAAATATGAGCCAGCAGTGTTCTCCAGCTGCCAACAAAGCCAACACAGTCTTGGGCTATATTAATAAAGGGGTAGAATCAATATCATGTGATAAAGATTACTTTGTAATTTTATAAAGCCTTGATAAGACCACACTTGGAATATTTTGGTCACCATGGTATAAAAGATTTTTTTATAAAAGGGTTTGATGCCATGATCATTGCTGTTGTTGTTGTTAGTTGCAAAGTCATGTCTGATCTATCATGACCCATGGACAACGTTCCTCCAGGCCTTCCTATCCTCTACAATCCTCTGGAATCCATTTAAGCTCACAACTACTCTTCGGTGACTCCATCCAGCCATCTCATTCTCTGTCGTCCTCTTCTTTCCCAGCATTAAGCTCTTCTCGAGTGAGTCCTTCCTTCTCATCAGGTGGCCAAAGTATTTAAGTTTTATCTTCAGGATCTGGCCTTCTAAAGAGCAGTCAGGATTGATATCTTCTAGGGCTGACCAGTTACATTGCAACTGGGAAAACCATAGCCTCGACTATGGTTTTCCCAGGATATGAGCCATGATCACAAATCACTTTTTTCATTGCTGTTGTAAGCTTGAACAGCTTTGAAGTTAACTGTAGTAAGTGGCGGGCTACTTGTACTGTTTCCCCCCCTCTCTTTGTAGGACTTGTTTGTTTGGAAAGTTATAGAAACTGTTATAATATTTAAAATTCTAGCCATGAACTTTTTGGACAGACAGTCTCTGGCACTCATCATTTCAGTGAATTTAATGGAAAAACAGTTATAGGGCAGATCCCATTATTGCTCTGACTCCTAACTTATTTAATGTATAACGGCATTTTGTGTCACTATAGAGATTAACTTTTGAGAAAGGAAGCTCTAACATTCCGGGAAGTGCATTAACTGGATTAGGAAAGCCACTTAAATGCTTTTCTAAACCATGCTACAATTGAAACAAGAAAATAAGATAAGTGAAAAAATAATGAAAAAGTCAGAGAATTTACAGGCAAGTGAGCTGAAGAGATATGGTCAATGCGCCAAATATTGTGTCAACGTGTTTCAGACAAGAAGATATTTCTTCCACTGATTCTATTTATGATTATCATGATCAAATTTTTGCAAGGTGCCAAATATATATTTAAACATACACACACTCACAAACTGCTGTGACTTTGAACATAACAAATGCTTATTACTGTGTTTCAGAAGAGATGTACCCTGCATTTAGCTAATGCTTTTTGTGTCCAAGATAATCCTGGGTCTGGCATAACTGCCAGAACTATTTTTCTTTAGGGACATTGTTCTGAGGATCAAACTATACCAGTGACATTCTTCATTCTTTGAATAATGGTTTTCTCTTGAACATGATTTTTTTTCTTTGACAAACAGTCATGGGTGCAGGGGAGGGGAGAATGGGAGGGAACACTAGATTAGGGAATGGATGTCTGTAGAAAAGTTGTAACTGCCTTTTTTAGTGGGCAAAAATTGGAGGAAATCAGACTTCTGAAAATAACAGATGTGAAGAGAAGTAGAGTAGCCACCAGGACCATGGCAGGAGACAGAGATTAAAGCATTTTTCTCTGTCCCTGCTCTTTATCATGGGACTGTTTTAGGCCATTCCTTTGCCCTGATTTTGGAGAAAAATAACATTACTTCTTGTTTTTCACTGATGAAAAAATCCATAGCAAGATTGTTATTCACAATTTTAAAACTTTGAATAAAGGAATAAATAAAGGACCTGAGGAAATTGACTCAGTCCTTAGGACTGTGATCTCAGCTACCTGATCTTTAGTTCCATGGCCTTCCTGGCTTATTAAAGCATCCCCAGGGAGTTTGGGTGAATGGAATCCATTGGTCATTCTTTCAGATGATCTCTGGCAAGGACAAGATGAAACTTGGACATTCTTCCTCTATTTGACACCCCTGCAGATTTTGGTACCATCAACAATGATATCCTTCTTGATTGGCTCAGAGGATTGTCAATAGGATGGCACAGTGCTGTTTCACATCTTTTGTTAAGGAGTCAATTTCACATGATAGTGATTGGAAGGAGAGATTCTGCCCTTGACCCCTATGATATGGGATGCCACAGGGTTTGGTGCTATATCAATTTCAATTTAACATCTACATAAGGACACTGGGTGAGTTAATATGTCCCTGTGGGATGAGGCATTATCAGTATGATGATGATAGTCAATTATACATCTCCACCTCTGGCAAATTAGCCAAATGCTTGGACATCTTATCCTGGAACTAGTACTGTATTGTTGGCATTGTTTTCTGCCTTATTGTTTCTCTGGTGCTGATCCCTGCTTATCTGGATGTTGGCTACTCTAGGGGATGTGTTCTATGCTTTTTGTTTCCTTCCTCATTTTTTATTGTCCCTTTTGAATGGTGTGTCAAGTTCCAATGTAGTTTATATCTATGTGTCAATTAATGGCTGATTTATCTGAATGCCAAGTTTCCAGGAATTCTCTGGATTTCTGGATTTGGACCAGGATTAAAAATACTATAATCAAGGAACCACCAAGGAGGAAATTACACCTTCACCAAAATGGACAGAGCAACTTATAACATATAAAGAGACAAAAAGCCCCTCACTCACTTGCACTGTTCCCAGTTGGTTCATTACTGTAAATATCTGCAAGCATACAACCTTAACTTATTTAGTTTGGTTAATGATTGTATTAAATAGTATTTTAGCTTATGGTAATCTTCACTGTGAAAATTACACCAGGATAGGTCATGAGGCACAGATCAGGGAGGAGGAGTTACAGTTGTCTGTACATCTTGTCCATTCAATTTTCAATCTTTTTATGCATTCTGTTAGCAAGTTGGGCCAGACTGAGGTTCAGCCAGTTTAATGCCCACCTTGATGCCAATAACATGAGTTGTCAAGGATAGTCTCAAAATTATTTTGAGGACTCTTAAAATATTAATTCCAAGACACTTAAACATTCATGCTGGGACTTTCTTGATTGGGATTGATCAGGATATTATGGTTGCATTACTGATTCATATGATTGATCACATTTAGATTTGGTTTTTTTTTTTCTGAAAAAGCAAATAAATGGAATTTGGGGAATTTTATTTATTCCCTCATCCTAAACAGACCATGTATTTGAGGGACTTATCAGCTACGATGGGTAGCACTTTTAGAATTGGATGCTATGTAGAATATAGAAATGGCCCAGGCAAAGTGATGCAATCAATCCTGACCATCTTTTTTCATTGTGCAGCTTCCTGATTTACATCTCAGATGAGAACAGGGAAGCAAGTCAGATATTTCCAAAAATAGAAATAAAAGAAAACTTAAATTTTACCAGACAATGTGCAACCTCATTATTGTATGCATTTGTGACAATGATGGAGGCAGAAAAACATTATGCCACCTGAATGCTAACTAGCAGAAGGTTTCTAAGTGGTTTGGGACCTTTTGGAATGTGGTCCAAGTACAATCTGATCAACAAATCACAGTGAACTACTAAACTTCTATATGATTCCATGTTGGCCAGATACTTTGAAAGCAAGTGTGAATAAGTTTGTCATGATTTCAAATCTGTTAGCAATTCTGTCTATAGAATTGCCAAGGGTCCTGTCTACAATATATTAAATCCAATCAATTTTTAATATTAAGATATTTTTAAAAATCATGAATGTCTTTCCTAGGTCAGAGACTTATATCTGTTGCTTGAAATATCAGTTAATTAAGGAGGAAATGAAAATAATTTGGAATAAGAAGGCAATGTCGCAAATTTGTATTTACATGCATTACAAAGCCTGTGGGTTTGAAGGCTTCAACACATTTCTTTTAAATCACAAATTGAACATCTATTAAATCATATCTGTTAGTAATTTCAGATTTGGTATTGAAATTGAATAGAGAGAACCTGGACAGTCTTGGAAGCTTGATTCAGAGCTTTGGAAACAGAGAAATCTATAGTTTGGGAAACCTCCTGATCTGATCTAGAGTCCAAGCCTACCTGAAGTCCAGATTGAGAGTTAGATTAAAAATAATATATTTTGTTTGTATACTCTATCATGAAAAAAACATAAATCACTGTAACATTTGTAGGAAAGAACTCTTTGAAGGTTGAAGGATGCTAAATAAATCAGTCCTGGGATTTTCAAAGTACTTTCCCCTCCTAAAATATGGTGTATCTTGAAGAAGAAAAACATTTTTCCATAATTTGTTGTTCGGGAGCCAGGATATTTGTGTGACTATAGGCCTACAGAAAGATTTGAACCAAATTAAACTGGTAAAGAACAGGATAAAAAGAATATTAATAAAAAATAATGGTGTCTTTCTTTGAATGAATGGATGGCGAATTGATTCACCAGTCTTTACATTAAATAAATTGGTTTATTGTCCATGTCATCTCAATAATGAAACTTAGGAAAAACTGTTACATAGCAACTGAGAATGAGAGGCTAAGAATTAGCAAGAGCTCATGTCACAAAACAATGGCATCTGTCGTGTGTGTGTGTGTGTGTGTGTGTGTGTGTGTGTGTGTGTGTCAACATTAGCAAGATGATGGTCTGTCATAATTCAGGCCCTACACTTTTTGAATGTGTGTGCAAACTCAGGCTGTTTTCAAAAAGGGGAGATGATTACATCATGATGTACCATCTGCTATCTTGCAAATGTTGTCACCCTCCTACAGATGCAACTGTTTGGAACAAATTGTAATATTGAGTATCTGTTGATTTCTTCATCCACTCCTGGTCTATAACTTTGCCCAAAGGTTGTAAATTGGGCGACTAGAACATTGGATTAGAGTAGGGGATGAAGAATGGCCTCATCTTGGAGATCAGCACTGGAACTGTTTCTCAGAAAAAAAGAAAGAAAATCATATACTCAAGACTGTTGTATATTAAATCATTACTGGGGAAGTAGTGAAAACTGAGTTACAATTTGAGGATTAACCTTTCTTTTTTTTCTTTGAAGGCATGATTACTTAATAATGATAGGTTCAGAAATAGACTTCAAAAATACAAATGTGTGTTTTATGTGTGTATGTTGAGTCCTTTTAAAAATGACCCATTACTCTGCATCCATGCCCCTCTATGAATTTATAAAATGAACTGAAAAATACCATAAAATGGTTCAGTTTTCTTTCTACAAGTTCAAATGCCATTTTTCAAATGCCATTGTTCTGTTTGTTATTTTTGTCCTGTGCTATCTGGCTAGATTATTTTTGTTTGCGTGCAATCACTGGGCTATTCTAACAGATGGAGAAGATCATCCACAAATAAGCCCACATGTATATGCATTAATTATGTTAAAGGTTTGATTCCCAGATGAACCTATTAAAGCAACCATCTGAGCTGAGTTTTATTAGTCCATAACAAAGGGGATTTACTTCTAGTAGTACTATTTTGGAATAGATTAGTGCTGAACAAAAAAACAAAGAAAAAAAACTTCATAGTTGGCAATAGGGGAAATCAAACAAATTACATTAACATTAGTGCAGTAGATCTTTTTGGTCTTTCTGATTTCTTGATACCACTGATTCACTTCCAATTCCTTGAACAAAGTGATCCATTACAACCGTATTCTTATTGGTCTTTATTCATGAGAAATCAATGAAATGAAAAGTGTGTCATAGATGCCTCTTACCTGTGGCAACCTCAAAAATATAGCCAATGTTTATATCCAACATCCAAGACTAGACCTACTGTATAGAGCAGTGATGGCAAACCTTTTAGACACTGAGTGCCCAAATTGCATGCCCAAACTGAAAGGTGCATGCACACAAACATGTCTATGCATGAACATGTGTGCATGTGTGGACATGCATGAATGTGTGCATGCATGGACATGCATGAACACATGTGTTCACTGACATGCATGAGTGTGTGCGCATGTGGAGATGCACACATGCCTGCACGGACATACGCACATGCGCAGGAGAGACCGAAATACCAGCCTGGGTGGCCCGTGGCGGGGCATCCCAATACCAGCAGCACGGCAAGAGGTAAGATCTTTTTCTTTCGTGAGCGTCTGTTTCATCATTTGCAGTTTGAAACAGAAGCTCACAAAAGAAATGCCACGGAGATCTGACCTGGGGTGATGGCATGCACACCAGCAGAGAGGGCTATGCATGCCACTTCTGGCACACGTGCCATAGGTTCACCATCAAGGGTATAGAGGATATGTTTTTAGGCAGAACAGAACAGTTCAGTGCAAAGCAGTTAGGTTTTATTGAAACAATTTCCACCACATGTAAGATTTGCCTCAAAAAGCTATAATAAGATTTCCTTTGTCGAATATAGGGCATTACTCTCGCATGGAGAACAGGGAGAATATTTCATTTGCTTCATTTTGGAACTTTATCTCGTATTTCAACAATGTTTCTGTTCTCCCAAATGCTTAAACCTCTTCCAGCACTTCAAGAGAAATACTGTATGTTTGTGAACTGTAATTGTAAGGTTTTGGAATGATGCAAAGGAAAAGTAAAAGCAAGTGTTGCTGTCCCTTGAGAAACAGAAGACAAGTTGTTTTGCAAATCTACGTTGAAGAAATTTTTCACATAAATCTACATTAAATTGAAGGCCCGTTAAAGTGCTGCAGTCTTGCAGCAGCAGTTTTTCTGCAGCTTTGTGTCTTCTGCCATATACCTCCACAGCATCTGTTTCCAGTAATCAATATTCAGCAGATCATTTTTACTTATGAGTTGCTTTTTGAGATTTTTTTTTTCATAATATGAAAATGGATCATGGGTATCGTGCATCTCAACATTCTTTTTAAGCAAAAATAAAATAAAATTAGATTAAATTGATTAGCAGAAATATTTCAAAGACTTCTTGACAAGTACAAATAACACAAAAAATAGGTTATTGTAAGAAGAAAAATGAATTTAGACTTAACAAGTAGATGTCATGTTTAATGGCTTTGTGATCATGAAACAAGGGGGAAAAGGAACAAAAAGGGTGATGCCAGTTCAGAGGGATTTTATCTAATTTTATTTTAATTAGATCCTTCTTCGAACTGAGTTTCTAATTTTTCAATTAGCAATTAGCAGCTGCAACTCATTCAGAGCATCGTAAGGTGCCAAAGACACTAATTACACTACAGGAGTAGGAGTTGAAGAACAAGAAATAAAATTATCCATGAATGCTATTAGAGAAAAGGAATGATTGCATTCTGTAATAATATGCTGATGTGCATCTAATTAGATTGAAAGATTGGGGAACATCAGATGAGATTTAAAATGGATTACATCCTGGAGGTCATGATTTTATCATAAATATTGTCTTTTGAAGGTATGACTCCAAAATATGAAAACATTTTGTAACTGATAGTTGAATGTCAAATTATCCTTTAAATGGACAAGATATTACTGCAATGCAATTTCATAAGAATGGACTTGAATTTCAGATATCTCGACAAGTTTCTAAGCTATAACTTGGCTTTTTATTGCTACACATATTTTTATAGACTTAGGAGACAAATACTTTGCATATGCAAGTACATTAGCTATGCAGGTTAATAATGCATGAATGTAATGAGTAAATAAATCCAAATAATGCTATGAATTTTAAAACTGAAATCCAAAGAAAGTAATTTATACTAGCACAATATACCCTGCTACAACCATTTCTATCCATAGTGGGAGTTGTTCCAGATTGAGATGATTGATGACTCAGATATATAGGTATAGTGTGGTGTTACTTGGCTTAGTGGCAAGTTGTGTGTAAAGAATCTTAGAATTGTAGTTTATCAGACATGAATATAAGAAAAAAATATGTTGCTACAAAAAAGAAAAATAATTTTAGGATATATCAATAGACAAGAATAAGAGATAGAATAGTGCTCTTCAGATAATTGAAGAAGCAATACACTGAAAAGTGTCACTAACTGTTCCAGAGTACAGATTAGATAAGAACATAGATTTTGTTTTTAAATTATTGGAAGGTGATTCAGGTTGAATTACAGAAAGGGCCTCTTAGCCATAGGAGCAATTTGACAATTGACCCAGTTACAGCTCTCTTTTGCTTAATCCTCAGTAGAATTTACATTAATTTTTATCCCTGCAAGGAATAGAGAGTTGGGATCAATGATACATCCTTCTAATGTTAAGGCGCTATTGGCATTAGTGCAACACACAGTTAAATATTTATTTCACAAACTTTTTGTATTGCCTTAACAAAAGACTCTGGATTATGTACATTGTAAAAACATCAACATAACAATACAACTTCAAAACAATTGAACTCTTCAAATTCCCTACACACAAACTTTTTTTTTTAAAAAAAAAACAGGACGATCTGTTCCCAAACTTGGATATCCAATCCATGGTATCTTATTTGTTGTACAATTAGTTGTCTAGAATAATGTATTGAAGATGGGTGGCCATTTAAATTGAACAAACAAATGCATTGAAGTTAAATCAGCATTTGGTTATTATAAAGTCAGAAGACTTTAGGAACTAAAGTAATATGTAGGAAATGACAAATCACTGAAGGAAAATCAGTCATAGTTCTCATCAAGCTTTGTAGCACAGTGGCCAGCAAAGTAGAACAGATCAGTTTAAAATCTATACCAAAAAAAGGAGATATAACATAATGTGGAAATTATATTACAGTATTGTTTATTTCACATGTTAGCGAAATAATGCTTAAGATCATTTAGCTCCTAAGAAATCTGAGGAATGTATATTGAGGGAAAGAGGATTGGAAGAAGATGAGCAGTTTTAAAATTGGATGGAGAAACATCAATAACCTGTGCTATGCTGATAACATTACTCTGATAGCCAAAATTGCAAATAAACTGTACACACAAATAATGAAAAGTCAAAGGCCATAGTGGAAAAAAATGGGACTCAGCTATTAAAAAAAAATACTGACTAAAGATAATAGGTATAGCAACTGAACTGACTGAAGATTTTGAAGTGGTAGATGTTGTTTTTATCATGTCAATAGTAAAGGAACCAGCAGTAAATATACATTATATGCCACACTTCCACTTGGTATACTAGTCATGAAGGCCTTGGAAAAGGTGCTCACATGCCAGGATGTGCCAATACAAAGATTGGGATCATGCATGCAATGATTTTTCCTGTGATCATCCCTGGACAGGAAGTTGGACTTTCAGAGCAGAATAGAAAGACTATTAATGCTTTTGAAATTTGGGATTAGAGAAGACCCCTGTGTAGCCAAGGTGGAGAACCGATCATCCTGGTGAAAATTTGTGTTGTCTAAGAGTAACAGTGACTTCATGGCAGGTAATCAATCAATAAAAGAGCTAAGCACTTATTAGGGAACAACATGAAAAAGTGTGTATTAACATATTAATCAAAATTATATAAATATGAATTATATTCATATATTTCAGAGATTTCAAGTGGATTAAAGAACTTCTTTCAATAACAACTTTGCTTGGATTTATAGGTTATAGGTTTATCGGTTTATTTCATTTATATGCCGCCCTATTCCTGGAGGGACTCAGGGCGGCTAACAAACCCAGGGGAGGGGGGTAATACAGACAAGGCAAAAAAAAGGATACAGAGAAAATTTAAAAACAATCAACAGTCACACAATTCGAGCGGGGAAGGGAATTCATCAACCCCAGGCCTGCCGGAACAGCCAGGTTTTAATGGCTTTACGGAAAGCCTGAAGGGAGGTGAGGGTCCGGATCTCCGCGGGGAGTTCGTTCTAAAGAGCCGGAGCAGCCACAGAGAAGGCCCTCCTCCGGGTGGTTGCCAATCGACATTGGCCGGTAGATGGAATCCGGAGGAGGCCTAATCTGTGGGATCTGATGGGTCTTTGGGAGGTAATTGGCAGCAGGCGGTCTCTCAAGTACCCAGGTCCAATACCATGAAGGGCTTTATAAGTGACGACTAGCACCTTGAAGCGTATCCGGAGACCAATAGGCAGCCAATGCAGCTCGCGGAGGATAGGTGTAATGTGGGTGTACCGAGGTGCACCCACAATCGCTCGCGCAGCTGCATTCTGGACAAGCTGAAGTCTCCGAATGCTCTTCAAGGGCTGCCCCATGTAGAGCGCATTTAATTGATTCACTAACCCATCTGTTAAGTACATTTGCTGAATATCTAGAATGATCAGATTCTAAGGTAAACACATGCATGCTAGTTGTTTCTGGCTCTAGGGGTGGTCTTCTTCCTTTCCTCATCTTCCTTTCTAATCCAAAGAGCCAGCACTGTCTGAAGATGTCTGCATGGTTATATGGCAGGCATAACTCAATGCTGAAGGTGGACAGAGCGCTGTTATGTTCCCACCAAAGTGGTCCCTATTTTTCTATTGCTTTCAAACTGCTAGGTTGGCAAGTAATGGGAGTTCACTCTGTTATGCAGCGCTAGGGATTTGAACTGCTAAACTTCCCAATTTTCTGATCAACAAACTCAGCATTTTAGCCACTGAGCCAACTCGTCCCTATGATCAGATTCTACTGCAGCCTATTGTAATATAGGCCAGTTCTGTCCTTTTTGTGCTTAAAGAAATAGAAGATGACTATTTTGCTTCAATGAATCTTCAATTTCTACTGATTTTTATTTCTATTTTACAATTTGTATAGCTGATTGTATTTACACTTGCTTTATTTCTAAGTTATGTTCTATCACTTTAAGGATCACTTTAAATTAAAGTGGCTGCATATTTTGAACACCTTGAATTTGTAATATGGATATCCTCAGGGACAGAGATAAAAGGACAAGTGACATAGCAATAGCAATAGCAGTTAGACTTATATACCGCTTCATAGGGCTTTCAGCCCTCTCTAAGAGGTTTACAGCATCAGCATATTGCCCCCACAGTCTGGGTCCTCATTTCACCCACCTCGGAAGGATGGAAGGCTGAGTCAACCTTGAGCCGGTGAGATTTGAACCGCTGAACTGCAGATAACAGTCAGCTGAAGTGGCCTGCAGTACTGCACCCTAACCACTGCGCCACCTTGGACATTATGCACTTCTGGATGTAATTGCGATTTCTACTGGACATCTATACTTAAAGACTTATCTTTCCCCTTCATACTCCACATTAGCTTTCATAGCTTCCTGTTTCCAGATTTGAGAAATTCACACCTAGATCTTATAAAGCACTCTACCAACCAAACCAAGATTTGTTCCACAAAGTCTAGATGAAACCTAGCTTCTAAGATTCATTATCATTATTGTACTGAACTACCAGCAGCAGTAAATTCAGGTCAATTAAATTCAACCATGTCAGATATACACAAACCAAAGTCAATTGGGAGCCATCCAAAAGGTCAGAACTAGCAAGCACTAAACAGCAGTCTAGATGTAATGTCAGCATGCTTACAAGTCTTCTTCTAAAATATCCAGACTAGAAGGGGCACAGAAACTAAAGTAGCCTTATCTATTCCCAACAATTTATCTTTTCAATGTTTTTTAATCTCTGGCACAGCACCGGAAGGAAGAACCAACAGGCATAAAGCAATAAAGCCCTAACTAGCAAAGCCAATGAATGATAGGATTACAATCCAGCATGTGCCAAGTATTAAGAATATGTATGCTACAATCTAACATTCTCTTTTAAGCAACACATTCAGAAATATATTAATAATTTAATAGATTACCCAGAAAGAACTGGGAAATAAAAATCTGGATTGCTCTGGATCAGAAACTAAATAAATACTATATTGATAACAATATAATAGAGTGGGAAGAGATCTTTGCAGTCATCTAGTCCAATTCTCTACACAGGGAGGAAACCCTATACCAGTGATGGCGAACCGTTTTGGCACTGAGTGCCGAAAAGGGAGCACATGCATGTGCTTATTGGGGCCACAACCCAGAAGAGGAGGTGCCCAGGGGGCATGCACATGCTGGAAAATGAACGTCTGGTTTCTGGCACACACATGCATGCCAGCCAGCTAGTCTTCCAGTTTCTGGCATGCATGTGCATGAGAGAATCACCTGACCAGCATGCATGCTTATGCCAGAAGATGGAAGACCAGTTCTGCCACACGTACGAAGGCTAGCTGATTGTCACACATGCATGCATGCTAGGAACCCAGAAGAGGAACGGGCGAGGCCGCATATGCCAGGTAACATGGCTCCGTGTGCCACTTTGGGTATGCATGCCATAGGTTTGCCATTACAGCCCTATACCATTCTGGACAATCTCTTCCTAAATACCTCAAGTGATGGAGCATTGTTCTCACTATCAATTTCACTTCTAAGTCAATCCCCCATCTGGAAAATAGGCAGTGAGCAAAGAAAGCCAGCTGCTTTTGAAAGCTCATGGAACCCAATTGTCTTTTTGTTTTCTTTTTGTTCCCCAGAAAGTGCTTTGCCAAAAACTATAAGCATTGCAAAGAATGGGGCTAGTGATAGTGTTTCAGTGACATATCTATGAAAAGCTCAGTCCATTTATTCAAATGTTAAAGCCTGCTGACTTTTCTTTGTGAATCAATAACCCCCTTTTTTTCAGCATAGCAAGCAATCTTTCCCAGTTCTGCATATGCCATATATCTTTGATAATCACTCTGAGAGACCCCAGTTAGTAAATTACTACATCCAAATATATAGTTCTTAGTGAAATGCATGAGCTCCTATTCATCCCTTGCCCCTATTTGTCTTTATATATCTCACAGCATTTGCCAGTAATTATATCCCTCTTTATAATCTGCACTCCCCAGTTAAGGCAGGTAATTGATAGCTCCTGGAAAAAAAATCATTAATCCCCAAGTGGGTCCCACATGTTTTCCCATACTGAGCTATTATATTGTGTGCATAGAATGTATGTATGTCTCTTTGTGTGCATAGTTAGTTTTTTCTCCTTCGTAATTTGAGTGTTCAAATTATTGTACATCTCATGGTTCACAAGAGAATTACCTGCAGAATGAAGGACATAAATTTAAATGGAATCGATCCACTCCAATCTGTTGTTACTAGAGGACATATAATTCATACTGTAGAGATGGCTGTTACCTAAAAGTGGCCCATTGTAATCAAAATTTAGATTTCTATTGTCTTTGCTAAATTTTGATAATGGGTTTTCGCTGTTAGAAAATTAAAGGGAATCATGGAGTCATGTAAATTAGATTCACTGGTGGGTTGCCAATTTTTTTACTATAGGTTCGGGGGTGCTCCCACGCATGCTTAAGTGTGCATGCAATGCTTCTGCACTTGCGCAGAAGCATCTGTGCATGTGTAGAAGGGTCCAGGCAGGTGGGTGAGCCTCCCACCCCCACTACTACTGGTTTGCCCGATCCAGCCTGAGCCAGGAGCAATCCACCTCTGGTCAGATTCTGTCTTTTTTTTTTTAAAAAAAAAGTTGCTTTATTATTGTCATAACCATACAGTTAACACCAAACAGGGGATGTCATCAATAGATTATCATAATGATGGAATAACAACCAAGTGGAGAAACAGAGGACTAAAATTTTAAAAAGTTAAGAATAGAACTAATGATCTATTAATAATATTTGAGGAAGGGGAGGAATGAGAATAAAAAACTTACATTAAAAAATCAATCAAGGAGTTGAATGAAGAGAATATTTTGTAATAAAAAATTAAACAGTATTAAATATAAAAATGAGAATAATTTTAAAAAATAGGGATAAAAAATACAGTTTTACAGAAGGAATTACAGTTTAATCAATCCTTATGGGACACTGAAGGCCTCTTCATGGACTGCTGCCTCACAACTCTTGCAATATCAGGTGAAAAGGGAAGCAAAGATCATCAGGACACTGAGATTTGTTCCAGTGGCATAAGGGATACTTAAAACAGCTGAGCTTTGAGCTATTGCAATATTGTTAACTCAAAGCTTTGGAAAGGAATTTTAAACTGGGGCGGAGTGTTCCAAAATCACCCTTAGAAGCCATCAAAGTTTCTCTTCGTGTAGTCTCCCTTGAATTGAGTCTTGAATTGGTGCAGATCAAAACAGAAGGAAAATCAGGTTCATAGTTAAGCCAAAGCCAACTTCAGTACATTTAAGGTCCATCCTACAACATTCTATGCAGAGCATTACTGACAGGCAAAAAGATTGGAAAAAGCAATTTAAAAAACAAAATACACAATTTTAAAAAGCCAGTTAGATTAAACAAATAGAATATATATCTTTCTGTTCTTATCTTGAGGAACTGGAGAGCTCAACAATATTCTTAAATCAGAGGTTAACATCTATTTTAAACATTCCTTACCAGTATCACCTGCATTTGCATTTCCATATGATTTATTTCAATAATCGTCAATCTTGCATAGAGTGGCCCTGTTGGCTAAGGGTGGGAGATATTCCTTTGTAAGAAGATGGACAGTTATACTCTCATTGGCTCAAGCAGAAATAGCTAATCTAAAATGATTAGCACAAGGAACTTGCCCAGCCTAAGCCCAAGGTTACATTGGCCTAACTCTATTATTATTATTATTGATCATTACATCATCATTATGATCATCATCATCATCATCATCATCATCATCATCATCATCTACTTTATTCATTAAATATGAAACTCAGTCAACTGAACATTCAAAAATGCGTTACAAATACCATTGCCTGGTGCTAATGGTTGATACAGGTTTCCAAAGTGGAACCACTAATTCTGGTGTTGTTATTGAAGGAAGCTGCAACTTGTTGATGTATCTTATAAAATTCTTGGACATAGTACTAAGTGCCTTGATGACAATGGGTATCACTGTTACATGTTTCATTCATAGCCATGTCATTATTATTATAGTTATTATGTGGTTAATCTTTGGTGAGATTCACAGCCTTTGGGGCTGGGTGGTAGCTCAACAGCTCGAGTCCTAACCAAAGACCTAGGAACTGTTAAGGTAATGTCTGAAGATATAAGCTGTTCCAAGTAGGGTGGTTTTTTGTAGAATCAGAATGTTCAAGTCTGATAAATTTAAAATTTACAAATAGCGAGGTAGCCCTTTAGGCATTGCTCCCAGGGCTCCAATTACAATTGGGACAACACACAATTTCTTTTTCCACAGTTGCTCAACTTCAATTTGCAAGTCCCAGTATTTTGTGATTTTTTCTTGCTGTTTATCTTCAATTGGTGCATCTCCAGGTATTGCAATGTCAATGAACCATATTTTTTTCTTCTCAACTATTGTTATGTCAGGTGTGTTGTGGGCCAAGTGCCTGTAAATCTGAATTCTGAAGTCCCACAAGATCTTGACTTTCTCATTCTCTAAAACCTTCTGAACCTGATGTTCCCAGTGGTTTTTGCTGTACTCAAATCCAAACTTTTGGCACAATTTCCAGTGAATGATCTTAGCAACACGGTCATGGTGTTGTAGCTGGTCAGTTTGTGAAATTTTGCTGCACCCTCTGATCAAGTGGTCGACTGTCTCCTCTTTCTCATTACAGAGGTGACATTTGCTGTTGGTGGTAACATATTGAATTTTTCACTTCCTGCAGTTTATGGCTAAGGCTTGTTCTTGAGCTGCCAAAATAAAGCCTTCTGTTGTTGTTGTTGTTGTTGTTGTTATTATACAATTGTATCACAGCGGCCAGTTGTTTCGCCGTATTTGGCATTGGTTACTAGTCGGGCCCCACACAGTTTTTAGTGATGGTAAACGCTGCCTTTCCTCATTAAGCAGAAAATGCTCCATGATCTTATCCTTCAATTCTTTTTATTTTTGAGTTAGTTCATCAGTTGGTTCAGTGATAACTGGTTCTAGTGGTGGTGGTGTTATTTCCTCTCCGAGAGCTTCTTCTGGGAGTTCTACGATAATGTCTTTAGTTGTGTCTAGAATATCAGTTATTTCCGCTTGTGATATTGTTTTTTTGGTTTTGCAATTTGCCTGAATTTCCTCAAGTTCAACTTCACTAAGCACTTTATTCCATATAATAAATCGCCTTTGATCTGCTAGTCGTTGTTCACTAACATCTGAATCTGGATATTGTTCTTTCCATAATTCATACATTCGCTTTAAATAATCTCTTTTTTCTGGCTCTGAGTTGTAGTAACAGGCCATTATGGCACGGTTTTCATCTGCACTATATTTTTGTCATTTTGTTGCCTGGTCCACTTGTAGCCCACTTTCAATGGATGTCCAGCGACCCCAACATCTGCCGCGGCCCTTGTTAACCCACGAGATGACCAATGTGGTATAAAATTTTTATTCGTTTCTTTCACCATATTGTATGGGTTGGCGGGTTTTTTTTATGGGGCCAGTTGCCAACCTGACCCCAACCCTCCTCCTTTCTCATCCAGGCTTGGGACCGGCAATGGCGGAGTTGTTGTTGTTGTTGTTGTTGTTGTTGTTATTATTATTATTATTATTATTGGCTTGTTCATATGAATTGTGTACAAAGAGTACAAATAATGATCCTGGTGAAACAGAATGTAAGTTGAACTTTGCATTAGGATCAAATAAGATCAAATAGTGGTATTTGCATTATGTCAAAATGACAACAATCATGCTGTACATGATTTTTTTTAATGCACTGTCCAATGAGATGCAAGGTCATGTTCAAAGCATCCAGAACAGTCATCCAAAGTGGAAATGATGTCTTCCAAGTTCAGAACAAAACACTGTGTACTGTGTCCATTCTAGAAATAAGCTCTCAAGACATTGTTAATTTATTTCAAGAAAAGACTGCTTGAAGCAATTTGTATTCAAACCATTTGCACTGGAGGTTAGCTTGAGAAATTTTAAAAGTTTCCTAGAAGGCAATGGGAAACCATTTCCATATTATTGCCAAGAAAACTCCAGAGATGTCAAGCACGAGCTACAAAGCTGATTTTTTTTTTGTTTACAACCCCTGGTAAGCCCCAATTATGGGAGGAAGCTAACTGCTTCCATCAAAAAAATCTAATAGATACCTTTCACCCTGGCTTCACTGATAACGGATAAGAGCCTGTGGCCTAATGGCTAAGAAGTCTGCCTAGTATGTAAGATGCCCAGGTTCAAATCCCAGTAAGGGTATGGCTAGCTGATGAGAGCTAAATAGCTTGAAATAGATCTATACTAGTCTCCCTTTATTTATTTATCAGCACAAATTAAAAAAACACAAATATAACAAAGGCAACAGTAAAAAACATTGGGTTTCTTTCGTGATGGACTCTTGTGACGAGCCGATTGACAGATGATGGAAGCAGTTAGCTTCCTCCCATAATTGGGGCTTACCAGGGATTGTAAAAATCTAATAGATACCTTTCACCCTGGCTTCGCTGATAACGGATAAGAGCCTGTGGCCTAACGGCTAAGAAGTCTGCCTAGTATGTAAAATGCCCAGGTTCAAATCCCAGTAAGGGTATGGCTAGCTGATGAGAGTTAAATAGCTTGAAATGGATCTATACTAGTCTCCTTTTATTTATTTATCAGCACAAATAAAAAAACATATATATGTATATATGTATGTATGTATGTATGTGTATGTGTATGTGTATGTGTATGTATATGTATATGTATATGTATATGTGTGTGTGTGTGTGTATGTATGTGTATATATATATATATATATATATATATATATATATATATATATATATATATATATATATATATATATATAGTGTGTGTGTGTGTGTGTGTGTGTGTGTGTAAATCTATATCATTTATATTTATATCTATATAATTCACATTAAGAAAAAATGCAAAACAATAAGTAAGTAACAATAAGTAAAATAACATGCAATATGACTTCAGGAATGTTAGAGAATTTGACTGATATCATTAGGAAAATCCATGCATATATGCAGACACTAACTTTAACATTTTTCCTAGCCTTGACAATTCTACTGACCTGGCAATGTGGCCAATTTTATGATAGATCTTAGTTACTATCATTTTTAAATAATCAAAGTATGGCTTCTGAATGGTTGCCCATCCCTACCCTAATGTTAATTCTTTTGCTTTACAAGCTGCAATATTAAATAATCAATTTTATGTGCTCCTCAGAGTGGTATTCTTACTGTGGAATGTTCAGAAACTTATCTGATGCTACTGTGTTTATTAACTTTTTATATCAAACAAAGATTAATTCATTTCCCTAAAATATATTCTGAGCTATTTCTGCTAGTACCTCTCTTTAGTAGTTTGCTTTATTTTTTTCTTTAATTTTGCTGATGCACTTTTTCAGACACTCTAAGAAGAGTTGAGAGAAGTAAGAAGTAAATCAAATGACTAACTTTTTGTAATGTTCTTTCAGCACAAGTGAGAAATGGCTTGCTTTTTCTTCATGGTTTCCATAGTGACAGCAGTAGACTTTTTCTTTGCTGCTGAAGCCAGAAGGATTCTGGGATAGGTCATCCTTTTAGGGCATCAAGAGAGAGAGCTCAAAAATCAAATGACAAATATGTGTCTCCTTAGAAATAGCTTTTGTTACATAAATGAGCCTATGACTTTTCATTAAAAGATCTTATTCCCATGTAAATGAATAAGAAGCTGCCCCCAAATGCTTCTGTACATTGCATCTATTTTTATGAAGTCAGTTAAAAAATACCATTGGCATCAATACTGTATGTCCATATGGTGGATATATCCTTACCCACAAAGTATTCTAAAATATATTTTAGAAAGAAATCTCTCCATGATAAGAAACTGGATGAATCAAATTTAAGATCAGAACAACCATAATCCTGGATGCTGAAACGGACCAATTTGTCCATCTCTACTTTTATCCTGACTCATGAAGATGGGAAGGTGCTTATAAAAGGAGAAATTGAAACTTGTATGTACAATATTTGAAATTCAAATTGGGCTGGGCAGGGAATATAATACATCATACCAAGAATAATTGGCATTTCTCTCTTCCTCTTTAGGGAAAAGATTTCTAGAAAAGTATATTTTCTATAGATATTGGGGACGTTAGAGAGCAATAATTTTATACATAGAAATTCATGAAGGCTGATGTCAGTATCAATATGAATTATTTACTTGGCACTTAACATTCAAATATCATTGATATTCAATCAAGGTTGATGAAATCTTTGGAAAAATTATTCTCATTGGGTAGAGAAAAAGACAACAAATAATGCATTTTGAAAGGCATAAATAGCTTGAACATTAGGAAGAACAGTTTGAACATTAGGAAGAACAAAACTATAAGAAGAGATGAGTAACATTAGAAAATGAGCTGAACCATAGAATTATAGCTTATCTCCATATTTGGAAAATGTATGCAGTGTAGTCTTTTGAAACACTTTACAGTTAAGGTACAGAATATTTTATATGAATGTCTTCCCAGCATTGAATTAATCAACACATTCACGGCAATGCATTCAAACTAAGTTTACTATTACATATTTGTATTCTGGACCCATATCATTCCAATAGAATGTATGATAGTCTCTGTGTATCATATTAATCTTGAGAAAAAAGATAAGTAAACTAACTGTCACGCCTGCAATTATATTCCTTTTAGAATTTTAGCCTGCCACACTTTCTCTTATTACATTATGCTGTTTCTTTAATATAGTCGATGGGAGGGGAGAATAGAAGGAGTAGGATTGTGGAATGTATTATTTTCATTCTTTACTAGAAGCCAAGGTCATTCTTTGTCTCTGCACTTTCACACCTGACCGGAAGCAGCTGGGTGGGGACCCCAGCGTGGAAGAAGAAGATTGGACCATGTGATGGATTGTGGGTGTGGGGACAAGATCATGAATTTTTAACTGGGTGGAATTCTGATGTCATTTCCAGTTTTGGGATTAACACAGATGTGCCTAAAATGTAAATTGGAACAAAAAGGATTGTTTTGCCTTGGATTCTGATTCTGCATGATACTAGGAATGCTGACACTAAAATTATGCTGAAATAACTTCTCAATTTCAAAAAAGTTTTCTTCCTGTTTGACAAAGGCTTGTATTTTGTTCATTGCAGGATGTTTTAGAATGTCTTTAGTCTTTCTTCAGCCTTTTTTTGTTGTTGCTAGTGGTCTATTGCAAGATGGTAAAAGTGAACTGTTACTATGTGAGGAAGAGAGGGGTTTTTTTACTTTTTTATTTTTGGTTTAAAAAAACAGTTATTTTGCAGCGTCCATAACTGCTCTTATTTCCTGAACTCGGAAAGTGCTTTAGAAGTCACCTTCTGTCATCCACTGGGATTTAATTAAAACATGGAGAACCAAGGAGTTTGCAAACCAGTGCAAAAGTGATTGCATGACAAAAGGCAGGACATATGAATATCATATTCCATCTCCAAGAATTTCACTGTAGTCCTACATTTTAGGGCTAATGGAAGGATTTCCCCCCCATAATATTGAAAGCTAATGAAAGAGGAAAACAAGGCTTCCTTACAATGAGTTTCTTCAGGGCAAATCTTTCCAAATGATTAAGTAATGTATATATTTGTTGTATATGGGGCTTGGTGTAGTTGTCCAAAAACTAAATGTTAGTGTGAGTCATAGATAAACCTTATGAAATCTAAGATCAAAATGAGATTCCACTTATATTACACTGAAATCTAAGTGATTACAATTTATTTTGTCCTGCTCTCCCAAACATTGACTATTTTAACTGTTCCCTTAACTTGAAACAAAAATGTGCATCATTTGTTTTGAATGATCACTGTCTACATTAGACCCTGAAAACATGTTATTGTACTATAAATCTTATCAACTTGATCCTATATGACATAATTTCAATACCTTGTGAATCCTCACTTGGTTGATCATACTGTATGATCTAAAATATCTTCATTCATAAATTATTCCCTATTTGTTTTCTAGGGAAAATATAAGGTACTTCCCTTGTTCCTCATTTTAGAATAAATAATGCTTCCAGCTGGTTTAAGTATAGATTTCCTCATTTATAGTTGCTTGGACATGAACATCAGTGATGAGCAAAACTAAAACTAAAACAACCCTGGAGGAGACAATATTTCAAAAAACAAATATTGTAACAAGTTAGTTGCAAACTATGCAACCAAAGTTTGCATTATATTTGCCCCATGATAGTAGCTGGTCCCAAAGGATAAAATGACATCTGGAAGCATAGGAGCATGAAAAAGTTTCATTCATGCAGCATTAGCTCTGAACATTTTAAAAGAAAAATAGATGTTTGGTATGAATCAAATAATATCCTGATATTTAAGAGTCATAGCTGCAAATGCTGCAATAATGTGAAGGCAAACATATGTTTCCCTCAATAACATTGTTTAAAAACACAATAGTTTACCTTCAAACTGTGTAACACTCTGAATTTAAATGGAATCTAATTAGTCAACAGCAGTGATGCCACCTTGTCAAGTAAATAACCAAACAACATTTCTCTCCTCGTTCCATCCTTCCCTTTTCTCCTTTCCCGCTTGACTTTTATAAAAATGGCAGGAGCTTGGCAGTTTTCCAATTATCTCTCACTAATCTCTATCAGCAAATCCTGGGTGCATATCTGTTTTCTTTACAGCAAAAAATGTGTGCTTCAAAACAAATTTTTTTACTTGTCTCACTTGACACTGAACAAGGAGGAGAAATATGGTCCATCACGACAAATATCAGGATAATATTCCAATTTTCTACTATTTGACAGCAATCAAGTAGAGACTAATGGCTTTCCTCTGTGACTAAATCTTTTAGAGACCAAGGTATTTTGTCTTCCCCTCATTAGAAAAAAAAATATCCCAATAATCTCATTATCTCAGTGTGAATACCAGTAAAATGCAGCAAGACTAATGTATCTTTCGGCTTTCTCAGTTACCGATATCAGTGTTTTATGGATTCTTTCGAAGTAATGGGAACTGTCATGCTATCCAACATATGCAGACACATGCACATCAGGGAACAGCATTGTTTTCACTGTACTTTATGCTCATTCTGTATGTTAAGGACTTTCTTGTTCTATTTTTAACTAGCTACAATAGATAGAATGTCATGGAATGTTAAACTTTATAGAATTTTTTTTAGGGAGAATAACACAATTTCACAGTGCATTACTCTAGTACAACTGGGTAATGAACAATTAATTCTTAAGAAATAACCTTTTCCACATTTTGTTGTCTATACCAGTCAACACAACTGCATTTCTATCCTGTACTTCTGTAACATTCAAAACAATTTCAGCGCTGCTTTATAGCATCAAATCACTTATCCAGAATGGTCTTTTTATGATTTCTAAGTTACAGGTTTGCTTCATTTCTCAATTTTCCTTATGGTTATCATCGGATTGACTACAATATTTCTTCATAATAATGTAAATTCAGGCTATACTTTTTCTACACAGGCTAGGAATAACTTTGAGTATGACTTTTTTCTAAATGATTTTACATGTGTGTATATGTGGGGATGTGGTGGCTCAGTGGCTAAGACACTGAGCTTGTTGATCAGAAAGGTCAGCAGTTTGGCAGTTTGAATCCTTAGCGCTGCTTAACAGAGTGAGCTCCTGTTATTGATCTCAGATTCTGCCAACCTAGCAGTTTGAAAGCATGTAAAAATGCATGTAGAAAAACAGGAACCACCTTTGGTAACAGTGTTCTGTGTACCTTCAACATTTAGTCATGCCAGCCATATGACCATGGAGATATCTTCGGACAGCACTAGCTCTCAAGCTTTGAAACTGAGATAAGCATGGCCCCCTAGACTCAGGAATGATTAGCTCATATATGTGACGGAAACCTTTACCTTTAAGGAGATCTTAACAGAAAGAAATGTTCCTGCAGTGAAACTCATGTATAAATCAGGCAGCCTTTGTCCCACCCCCACCCCAATTCTTCCATTGCACATATATGTTTAAAAATGCATATATAAGAGCCTTAATTATCATAACAGCAGGATTAGAAATTATAGGCAAGGTCATGGGGATATTGTTTTGAACATTTGAAGTTGAAATGTGCAGGTTCATACCATTTTGCCTCAGCTTTTTATCTAGATCAAAAATAACAATTTGGCTCCTACTTCCAAAGAAAGCTCTGCTGATGATAATGAACATTTTCTTTTAAGGAAGCGGTGCAAAAAGTATAACATACTCTGCCTATTAATAAGTGGGCAGCTTTTTTGCAGGCGTGGGTGTGGGGCAGTAGGAAATTTCAACTAACAAAATAGATATCTTGCACAAAGTTTCAGGCATTCATTGTATTACTTAAAGTTATCTGAAATATTCTGGAGTGAGGCTGTCCATGCCAGACAAACCCAGTGTGTCTCTCAAACAGAACAAACTTCCATGAACATATTTTTTAAATCTACGAGAAATAGAGTACATATTTGCTAATAGAGAAACTGTGGGGCAGAGGAGGTCTTCAAGAACAGAAAATCATTGTGGTGATTTAAGGAAAGGAAGCAATTAGATATACAAGGGAAAAGCCAATCATGACCTCTTGCCAGTCTCCAATCATAAAATTGGGAATCATTTCCTCTAAGGCAACAATACACAAGTCTTAGGAACTGAGACTTAAACCTCATCTTTCAATAGTGTATTTTAGGCCAAAGTCAGGACAAAAAGAAAATTAGGTGTAATTTTTAAATATTTTATATCTTTAAAATCCCCCTTTCTATCACATTAAAAATAATGATTTGTAACCACTTTTGGATGTTTCTAGAATTCATACTCAAGGTTTGCAGCTCCCAAACCTCTAAGTAAGAGTTTCCAACTGTTAGTTGCCTTCTTTATATTCCATATAGTCTAGCTCTAATGTTTTTGTAAAGGTAAAGGAGTGATGTCCTGTGGATTTTACTTTGCTAGTCATTGCCAACTATAGGGGAGTTGTTCATCTCTGTTTCAAAGCCATTGAGCTAGTGCTGTCCAAAGAAATTTCCATGGTCATGCGGCCAGCATGATATCAGAGTGCTATTACCTTTCCACGGAAGTAATACCTATTTATCTACTCACATATACATATTCTTGAACTGCTAGGTTGCAGAAGCTGGGACAAGAACAGGAGCTCTCTCCATCAAACTCGGGTCTCAAACCTGAGCTGTTGGCTTTCCTGCTGACAAGCCCAGCATTTTAACCAATGAGCCACTTCCCTAGTCCTCAATATTCTTGTTTCCTGCTTTTATTTAAACAGTACTAATTGCTGAATGCTATTACAAAGCATTGTATTGCTTTCAGCTCTCAGAGACATTAGAAAGGGAAGACCTGATAGCAGAAGTCCCATTATAGCTATACACATTTTAGCTGGGATTTATAAATGTTGAATAAAACTGTCTTGTTCAGACATTTAAAAAATAGTAATAAGCACAATACATGCCCACCCTTGAGAGATTTGGATATTTATTTCGATTAAAAAATAGGAAAATACCAAATTCAAATAACAGAATGAAGTGGTCTTTAAACATCTACATGTGTCAATTCTGAGGAGTGATTACACCAACTGCATTTTTCCTGAAATTCATTTGGAGAACATCAAATTGGAGAAGAATATGTTAAACTAAGAAAAGAGTTAGGGAAAAGAATAAGAGGGAATTTCCTGTGAAAAGAAAATATATGCATAGCTATCTATTAGGAATAATGACACTTATATTTGGAATAATGACCTTTAATTTCTATTGTAGTTCTGAACTAATGAAGTTTGTGGCTAAAATCAATCAACATACAAAGGTTGACTTGCAGTTCTCCAAGCCAGACACACCTGCCTTGCAGAATTATACCTATAGATACAAACCAATTATTGCATTATATCAAACAAGTTTCAGGCAATTAAAGTTCTAAAATCTCAGTCAATTTGATTAACAAAAATAAAAACCTTAGGAACTGAAAGCTAATTGCTCTGTGCATCTCAAAATGAATTAATTTTCATCTTGCCAAATGCATAAATTTAATCCCTAACATAAAGACACCAACTTCTTTATACGAATGTGGCACATTGTTTTATGTAATTGAACAGATGCATAAAATCAATACTCTCCTTTTTACAAACCACAGTGCCACCCCTGGGAAGAGTTGTATAAGGTGACTGAACATTAACATTATCTGAAAATCATGAAAACTATAATAGCTCCATCTAAAATTTACATTTAATTATGCCCATGAATATTTAAGGAGATTGAATTTAAGATTATTGTCACTTTGTACCATTTTATTGCAATCGGGACTGTTACGGACATCTATATAAACATCCAGATTCTAGCTGACCTTTTCAGCAAAAGTAACACTCATATCATTGCCAACTAAGTGCACAGAATTATATAAACACTTCAGTATTCAGACAAGAGTATTATTAATGTTTTCCTATTTGGACGAATTCAATAATATACCTAATCAGTTTCTGAATGTTCAACTAAAGCAAACTTTATATCCATTTCCTTGCTACAAAATATTGTGTACTTTTGTTTTTCACTGTTAAATGGGTGGGAATTAGCTATATTTTTATAAACGTAATGAGGAAACTCTTTATTATGAATTCATAATCTTTGTGTCATATTTTAAGACTGAAATAAAGATAAATAGTTGAAATTATTATAATATATTATAATAATTATAATTTATTTTCTCCGCTGGAAAGCAAATGATTGATTTATTTTAATAATTGTTCTGATTCTATTTCAAATTATTTTAATAAAACATGCTGATCAATATTATCAATATTACTAACATTATCTGTTGTGTGCCTGTATATGTGTCTACATTCATTCATTTTCTGAAGCAATCTTCCATAGAAAAATAAAACTCTTCCAATGATGTCTGGAGTTAAGCTGATAAAGAAGACATATACTCACAAATGAACATGGGTACTTTGAACAAGCAAATACATAACCCACAGAACAGAGGAAAGTGTAGCAAAATTATGGATACAATAATAAATAACAGTTCTAGACTGTACAATTTCTTTCCATGATACAACTACTGTATGTCCTTAAAAGGATATGTGCATACAATTCTTGGGTTCATTGGTCCTCTATTTTTTGACTTAAAATGTTTTTTTTCTGCTCTAAACTACTTACGATTCTGTTATTTCAGTCTTCTGAAGTTCACTGGCTTTTACTTTATACCAATGATAAGATCATATGTAGTTATGAATAAGAGTTATCATGATTACAAGTGAGGTCTGAGTCTTGTATACGTCCTATAGCTAACAGTCACTAGATCTTTTTTTTTTTTTAAAAAAGCTTATAATAACTGAAACACTTGAAAAATCATCAGGCAACAATGGAACTAATCTTCAAGTAATTCTGTTTTGTGCTATAGTATCTCTTCTGCAGAAAGTATTTCCCTTATAACATGACTTTCTTAGCGGTTTATTTCCTCCCTGAAGTCATTTCCACTTCCACATCTTCGAAGTGAAGACTTAATGAGGAGAGAAATTAAAGAGTGAAATTGGTTGACAAATTCTTCCCCAGCTGAGCATAGTTATAGGATAATCCGGGCTTTCACAAGTAAGTACAATTCCGTTTTGTTTTTTTTTCATCTCCAAATATTCCATAAAAAAGCCATTGCCCATGACCTGTTCTATTTTACCTCTTTATAATTATAATTTTTAAAATATTGTACATCCCTGAAAAGAAATGAACAAATCACAGTTCTGATGCATATTCAAATGGATAAAACCAAAGTTGATTAACTCTGTCATCATTACAAGCCAGATTTGCATGGTAGAGAATGTGTTTATTTGTGTATGATTTCTTCGAAGACCATTCCACCTTAGTAGTAGATATAGTTCATACCTTTTTTTAATGAAAATTATCAGTACTTTTGATCAGTGACGTCATCAAAGTAAACAAACCCATGTGCTGATTACGTCACCAGATCATGCCCCCTAAGCGGAAGTGACGTGCACAGCCCCCACCCTCCGGATGTGACGTGTATACCCCCCCTCCCCGGCTGGGGTGTGCATAATTGACCCACGTGGTGCAAGATTTCATAAGATCATAACCCTAGCTGAATATTTGTAATGGCCTAAGCAGCCCTAGCTGGATATGTGTAATGCCCTAACCCCATCAGATAGGGTTGAAACTTATTCCATCAAGAAAGATGCCAAGACGCTGTGTATATGATTAGTTTAACCCTAGATTCATTCTCTCTGTGTACATGATTAGTTTAACCCTAAATTAATTCTATGGACATTTGAAACTTACCCCCATCAAGAAAGATGCCAAGACTCTGTGTACATGATTAGTTTAACCCTAGATTAATTCTATGGACATTCAAGGGTGGGGGGAGTGGGGTTGTGAAATAAAAAAATGTTTTTTATTTGTAATAAATCTCCTAAGGGCTGCATTTAAACCCACTTTTTTTCCCTAGAAGGAATTTATTTCTAAGCAATGTTGGTTTTAATTTTTGTTGAGACATGGGTCTGCATTTAACCATTTTTTCTCTAAAAGGTATTTACTTCTAGGTAGGTTGAAGCCCGCCAACAGGAAAAGACAAGGAATATTAACAGGAATTAAAATGTTCACAATAGGCAACCCCGCCAGGTTGCATGCAGTGGATAAGCCTGTTCATTCATGCCAGGGATAAGCCCTGACAGGCCTTACTCGCCCACCCACCCCACTCCTCTGTGATTCCAGGCATGCGTAAGAGACATGTGTGGGGCAGGCCCAGACACGTCTTACCTGCCCCACCCCACCCCTCCCCTGTTATTCCGCGCATGCGCGTGGCGCACTTGTCATTAGAAGAGCTGGTTAGTTTGCCTTAATTTCAGCAGTCTCTTGAAGATGGCAACCTCTGATTCCAAAGATGTTTTTAAAACAACAGCAAAAGCCAGCATTGAATGCTCTGACACAAGACCCCTGCCACCAGAATGCAACAAACCCTGTTGCAAGGGGAATGATAAAGAAAGTTTTTTATTCAGACCTGTTTTGCACGGCTGCAGCATGGAGTGTTGTAATTTTAACGATGATGTGCAGAGTACTTACCGGACAGTATGTGAAACAGCGAATGATGCTTCATTATCGCCCTGCAATGGTAAGTAAATGTTTTTTTATTTAT
Organism: Thamnophis elegans; assembly: GCF_009769535.1. Taxonomy (NCBI): domain Eukaryota; kingdom Metazoa; phylum Chordata; class Lepidosauria; order Squamata; family Natricidae; genus Thamnophis; species Thamnophis elegans. The sequence goes on from NC_045545.1 coordinate 57,706,547, forward strand.
AACGTTGTAAATGACACTGGAGTGGATAACTCACTAACAAGATGCGATTTATATTTTGCAGACTCCAAAATAATAACTCCTAGACAGCAAACTCTTCAAGACACACCGATTTTATATTCCAGTACTATTTGCAGCGGTCATAAAGCTTCTGCAGATTTTTATGATATAGACTATAACTGGGGTTCTGAGCTATCCCAGAGACCATGCTATCTAAACAGTGAGTTAAAAAGTTGCAATCTGTGTAAAGACTGTTTTGCTTGTGGCTGCGGACATGAATTGTGGAATACAGACTCAACGAATTGTAAAATAGCATGTTATGCACCTCTATATTCTGCTTCTGATAGTGATGATGAGGGATATTTTTCTGATAGAGGGGGCATAATCCTCTGAACTCTGTATAGCCAATAAAAGATTGTGTTAATGTCAATGCTTGCCCCATTTGTCAGTGTTCTTTCAATATAATGAAGCATGAAAAAGTTCTAAGCCATATTTATTATACTCCAGGATGTGTAGGGAGTTATGGAGGAGTAAATACCCTTTTCCAGGAAGCTAGAAAACATGATAAAAACCTGACCATGAAGCAAGTCAAGACGTGGCTGTCAGGGCAAGATGCTTACACGCTCCATAAGCCTGCAAGAATTAATTTTCCTAGAAATAAAACAGTGGTGTCCGGCTTAGATCATCAATGGCAGGCCGACCTCGTAGATGTCTCCAAAATTTCTAAAGAAAACCATGGAAAAAAATACATCTTAGCAGTTATTGATGTGTTATCTAAATATGCCTGGGCCTCCCCTTTATCTGATAAAACAGGGAGGGAAGTTACATCCGCCTTCCAGAATATCTTTAAAACAGGACGTGCACCCCGAAAAATACAGACAGATGCAGGTAAAGAGTTCTTGAATACGGCGCTGAAGAAACTTTTAGCACGTTATGGCATTCATCATTTTGTTACACATAGTGAAACTAAAGCAGCAGTTATAGAGAGGTTTAATAGAACCCTAAAAAACAAACTCTGGAGATATTTCACAGCTAGAAACACCCATCGGTATGTGGACATTTTGGCAGACATTCTTCAGGGGTACAATAGCACTTACCATCGTAGCATTGGGACTGCTCCTAAAACCGTAAATTTGTCTAACGAAAGGGATGTGTGGCTGAGACTTTATGGGGTAACTTTAAAAAGTAAAAGAAAGGAAAAATGTCTTAAGGTGGGGGATCATGTCAGGGTATCTAGACTGAAGGGTAAATTTGAAAAGGGGTATCAGCAAACCTATACGGATGAGATATTCATTGTCAAAGAACTGGGGACAAGCGGGGAAAGAGTGGTGTATAGATTAAATGATTACGCGGGGGACCCGGTAGAGGGGGCTTTTTACTTTGAGGAGCTCCAAAAAGTTCCAGCTGACCAACAGCGTATATACAGAATAGAGAAAATTATCCAAAAAAGAGGGCGGGGGAGACACAGAGAGTTTCTAGTCAAATGGAATGGATGGCCAGAGAAGTTCAACAGTTGGGTTAAGGCTACTGAAGTACAACGTCTTTGAAATGTCAGATTTTTACATCACCCTCCCCAGCAATGCATCAGCAGCAATTTTTCCCCAAAACAAAAATTCTAATTTTACTATTCAATTAGCGAGATCTTTGGATCTTTCAGGGCCATGGGAAGTAGGTCTAGCAGAGATACAATATCCACATAGCTGGCATACATTAACATCTCCTGGATATTTTGAAATTACTAATGAGAGAAAGAAATGGCATTTTTCTTTGAGAAGCGGGTACTATAATAGCATCCGACATCTGTTAGAAAATATGAATAAACTTATATCAAATGCCAAGGATGGACCTAAGACAACCCTACATTATGATTCAGTGGGTCGGAAAATTAATCTTAAAGGAGATGAACCTCATACCATTCTAGTTAGTGGTGAACTTGGACATCTGTTAGGTATGTTCCCTGGATTCAATACCTTATATGTTTACACAGACATTATGATAGTAGGTGACTTCTATGTGCCGTTACTACGCTGTGTACCTGTGCAGGGGCAAGACAATGATTTCATAACTGTGACCTATGACCGTCCACATTATGTGCCGGTCAGCAAACATCACATCGATACCGTTACTATAGAAATCAAAACCGACCAGGACAAAAACGTGCCTTTTTATCACGGGAAGGTGATTGTCAAGCTTCATTTTAGGCCTCGGAAAAGTGAAGGATGGTTGTAAACAAGGAGCACGGGAGACCTCAAGACTATGTGGCTTACTACAGGGCACAAGCTGGGGGCGGCCTTCCGGGCTTCCGAGGAGCCCCCATTATGTACGGGACCGGTTTAGGAGGGTTGTTCCGTGGACTTTTTCGAAAAGCAATGCCTTTTTTGAGGCGAGGATTAGAAATCATAAAACCACATGTGAAATCTGCTGCCAAAAACATCGCCAGAGATGTTGCGGGACATCTTGTATCGCGTGTTGTTGAGAACGGGCAGGATGGATCAGGTCTGGCCATAGCCAGGAAGAATTACGCGTTGGGGCCCGCCTATTCCGTTTAAAAAGAGAAGGCTTGTGAAAAAGCCCCGTCATACCAAGAGGAGACGTGTGCAGAAGAGGAAACCCTGTGACAAGGAAGACATATTCTAATACATTATGTCATTTATTCATTCTGCTTCAGAGGAATGTGTCAAATCCGAACTGGATCTTTTTCAACTGGCGCCTACACAGACCAGTATTGAAAACAGTACCTATATCGAGATCCCCCCTTTATCAGCGCTAACGCCCAACGGACCCCTGGAATTTTTCATCACGGGGCATGGTGAGCATTACACGGATTTAAACAATACCCTCCTGTATGTGAGTTGCAAGATTGTAAAAGCGGACGGGTCGGATATTGATGACGGGGCAAGGGTGGCCCTGGTCAACTACCCCATAGCATCTCTGTTTAACCAGCTGGATGTTACCTTGGGAGATCGACTCATTACCCAGAGCCATCATTGCTATTCGTATAGGGCCATAATTGAACTGATTCTCAACTTTGGTGGTGATGCATTGGGCACCCAATTTACTTCTGGTGGATTTTACAAAGATGACTCAGATCTCATGGAGAGTACTCTACTGACAGCGGCTGGGAACTCCGGTTTCAAAGCGAGAGCGAGACACACGAGCGGTAGTCGAAAATGGGACCTGCTTGGGCCTCTGCATAGCGATCTGTTTTTTCAAGACAGACTGCTAATTAATGGCATAGATGTGAAAGTCAAACTCACAAGAAGCAGAAATGAATTTTGTGTGATGAAGGATGGCAATGAGAATTACAAAGTGCAACTCCTGGCAGCTTCTCTCTTTGTAAAACGTGTGAAAATATCCCCGGGAGTGCGCCTTGGCCATGCAGAAGCTTTGCTAACCGCCAATGCCAAATACCCCATTGATCGAGTGGGGATGAAGGTTTACAGCATTCCCGCAGGTAGTCTTGTGTGTAATCAGGAAAATCTATTTCTGGGTCAACTGCCTAAACAATTAGTGATTGGGTTTGTGGACAATGCCGCTTTTAGTGGGGATTATGAAAGAAATCCATTCAATTTTCAACACTGCAATGTCAATTTCTGCGCCCTGCATTGTGATGGTGAACAGATCCCCGCAAAGCCTCTTCAGCCCGATTATGAGCATGGTCTTTTTGTGAGAGAGTACATGCAGATGGTGCAAGCAACAGGCAAAGGCATGAAAGACAGACCGTTGTTAATCAGCCGGGAAGAGTTTAACCGAGGGTATACTTTGTATTGTTTTGACTTGAGTCCTGATCAGGGCTGCTCTGAGCACTATTCATTGATCAGGAATGGCAACCTCAGAGCCGAAATTAGATTTGCACAGCCCCTCCCCAACACCGTTAATATGATACTCTATGCAATCTTTGAAAACCTTATTGAAATAAGTCACACACGGAATGTACTTTTTGATTATATGTGAGTATGGACACACAGCAGCTCCTCCACTTGCTCTCCGGAAATAAGGCCTTTCTAGGGGTCTACCCTTGTGACCTGTTACCACAGAGACAGATCACCAAAAGACCTTTTGGATTAATCATAAATACCCATCCTCACACTCTTCCTGGGGAGCACTGGCTGGCCCTCTACTTTCCATCTCCAGGATATGGTGAATTTTTTGATTCTTATGGAAGACCTCCGGATAGCCATGACTTTCCTGACACCATAGTGATGTTTTTGGAGCAGCAAGCTGAGAAGTACACATTTCACCAACGCCAATTGCAACACCCCAGTGCTGTGACCTGCGGACAACACTGTGCATTTTTTCTGCTGAACCGTACTAAAGGAGTAACCTATGAAAATATTTTAAAGATGTACTCCAATGTAGATACTAAAAATGATCAAATGGTAAAGCTGTTTGTAAAAACTATAAAGGTGGGGAGGGGGCTTGGACCCTGTAACCGTCACCAGTGCATACAGGCATGCATGCCTTACTGTAAAATAAAGAAAAAGACTTAAATGTTTAATGATCACTGTGTTTTTATTCATTTTAAAAATTGAGCCAGTCACCAAACCTGAGCTGGCTTCTAGGTTTTATTGTCCAAGGGCTAGAGGGTGTTCCTGTAAACATAGTCTTCTGAGCCCCAAAAGGGGCTGTCATAACAGAGTTGGGACTAGCAGCAGTTTCATCCTTAACAGCCAGAGTATCTTTCAACTTTTCTATTTGCTCTTTAACGGCAGTAGAACCCAACACAGAAGTTGGAACATTCACTTCGGCCATAGCATTCATAAAATCATCCCATCCTTTAGGTTTCCGCTTCTCCGTAGGGGCTCGGTGTTGCGAGGCGCCTTTCACCAAGTCTAAAATATTAGTACCGGGAATAGGTACACCTTTGTATAAAAAGGTACCCCGTTCATCCCAGGTTGAGACGTCCTGGTGCTGTTTCATTTTGTTCAGCAAAAGTTCTGCATTTTTCCTATAACGAGTGCTCACACCGCTTAGGATATCATCCATACCGGTGGTCTGTGGAGTTGTTTGTGGTGGCTGCTCTGGTAATGTTGGAGGTGGTTGAGGCTCCCCCGGTGGATAAATGAGATTCAGTTTGTCCTTTTCAGACTCATTTTGCCTGGTCAGTCTTAGATACCTCTGCAGTACAGAATTGTAGAGCTTAATCTTGTCATCCTCACTCAAATCATGCCTCTGAAGTATGTTGCGCATCTCATCATCCAAACGGTTAGTGGCTGTAGTACCCATAGTAGGTGTCCTTCCCTGTAGCTGCTCCATCTGATGACGCGACACCAGATACATTTTCTCTGCATGGTCCATGGTTTACCCTGCTAACAGGCTAGTCAACAGAGGAATAGCAGCCCCTAGCAAGGGACCTATAAAGCCGCCCGACTGAAGTATGATCTGTTTCTTCTTTTTGAGTGAAACCTTTCTATCGCTCAGCTTTTTAATGATACCCTTCTTACTCTTTAGAGACCGGAATTGTGAAGGTTTCAGAGGAAGATTTCCTTTTAGGGTGTTCAGTGCTATTTCTGCTATTGACCCCACCAGGTCATTATTAGCATTGCATAAAATGGCTTTTCTCTGTCTTGGTCCGGACTTTACTAAGATTTTTAAAAGCCCCCAATTTCTACGTAACCTCTCTGACATCTTAAATGAACTAGTGCTAAGATAACTGGGTTACAACTTTTTACTCTTCTTTTTCATCATGTAAACAGTAGGCCAATCAGGGGGGAAGAGCCCCGTTCTTAGCCTATAGGATTCTGGAGTGCTGGCTGACAAATCTACTAACAGGTACCCGTATGGTTTGTGAGTGGCATCTTGGAATACTTCTAAAAAATACTTTGTGTTAGTGGGATACATCTGCCTGGCCAGTGTGACAATTTGCATTTGATCACGGGGGCTTCTGAATAAAACCAAATATTTGGAATTCAGAGCTATTGTCCTCATTTTCTTACCTTGAAAAAACAGGTTTTGTAGTATGAGAATAATGCTCAGGTTTCTGTGATGAACGTACTGTGTAAAAGCCTTCTCTATTTGGTCGCTGTCACCGACAGATGCCATGAGATCATCTATCACAGCTAGAGTTACTTGATTTGGCGGAAACAAAACATCATCTTCAAAAGAAGACGGAAGACCTTCCACAAACTTAATATAAGGGAATTTATTAAGCAGTTCTTTGTACAGAGGTTGCCAACAGCTATAAAACCATACAATATTTTGAGGAGTTTGAGACAATACCCCATCACCATGTTCTAACATTTGTTTGATAAAAAAAGATTTACCAGAATTGGACGGACCACTTATAATACAGGAAAAAGGGTGTACAAATTGTGCAATGTTTTCCATTCCCCTTAATAACCGTAAGGCAGTGTACAGTAATCCTCACTATTTAATAACCTTTTATTATACACAACTTTTAAAGTTTTTCGGAGGACCCTCGTTTCTAAGGTCCACTGTTTCTTAACCCTGACAATTCCCAACTGTTCTACACTGATCTCCTTTTTTCTCTTTGCATCAGGCAGACAATAATCATCTACCAAATCTTTCAAACTGTCAAAGTTAACTTTACTGCTATTACCACAATTTAGCGTGAAACCCTTCACTTTTACCACTGCTTCACCGTTGGATAAAGCATAAGCATACGTTTTGGGGCCGGCCGCAACAAACTCTGTTATCGTAGTGTTTGGTGGAATTTCGCTTGTCAGTTGTCCTAAATAATCACCCAAAGGGGGTGTCCACGCCCCCTCTCTACTTACAAAGATGACTGAATCGGTGTCATGGTACAGACACCTATCGCCCAGCCCCTCCAGTAGTCTGTATAATTCTAGCCGTGCATAAGCGGTCGTAAAGCTGACAATGAATACATTAGTGCATGAGGACTTGGTGGGTTGGTTCTTGGCAGTTTTCCACGTCACGACAGCTGTCTCTGTATCTACAAACTCACATGAAGAAACATCATAATAGGGTACAAAAAGATATTTGAATAATTCCTCAGGGTTTGTCACCACTGATGTGGTCAGGTGATTGGTGCTCTGCCCAAACTTGCCCCACAATGAATTTAAAAAGAGTTTGGCAATCTGTCTTTTGGCAGGATTTACTTCAATGCGGTCACGTCGTAAATGGACCCCTTCCATCTTTTCGTAATCCTGAATATATTGCTCTTTATCCTGATCTGTTTTGCACCATTCAGGGTAACCACTGGCCTCCTGTTTCTGTCTGAGATGCATGTTCATATATCCTGAAAATAGCTCATTTGAAGTTTTTTCAAAATGCCAGATCTCATAGATTTCAACAATTCTGTAACCTTTTTCTAAGGCTACATTCAATTCAACAGTACACCATGTACCGGTCAGAGCTCTTTCCTCATCACTGTGTTTACAGGGGGAGGTTTGCAGTTTTTCTGTGCAGGTAGCGCACAAACTAAACATTAATTTGCCCCCTGATTTGTGAGGTAGGACTGGGAAATAGAGATTCCTTGGCGGGTACACTTTGACTTTGACTAGCCCAAAATATTGCTTTATGTCCCCAAAGTTTTGATAGATGATTTGAGGGTGCCCAATTGGATACTCCTTGGTCTTATTCACAAAAGGGTACAAACTGGTGAAATCGTAGTATAAGATTTGTTCACCAGGTTTTGGTTTGTAGTACAGGCATGTAGCATTTGTTCTACCACCAAAAAAAGCATCTCGAGGATTCAAAGGAGCTGGGAGCTTATTCTCAACTAGAAACTGCTTCAAAGAGGTATCCTCCTCCACCATGGCTCGCCACTCATGTTCCCAGATGCAGCGCACAGCATAACCCTGTCCTGAATCATAATGTAGGGTTGTCTTAGGTCCATCCTTGGCATTTGATATAAGTTTATTCATATTTTCTAACAGATGTCGGATGCTATTATAGTACCCGCTTCTCAAAGAAAAATGCCATTTCTTTCTCTCATTAGTAATTTCAAAATATCCAGGAGATGTTAATGTATGCCAGCTATGTGGATATTGTATCTCTGCTAGACCTACTTCCCATGGCCCTGAAAGATCCAAAGATCTCGCTAATTGAATAGTAAAATTAGAATTTTTGTTTTGGGGAAAAATTGCTGCTGATGCATTGCTGGGGAGGGTGATGTAAAAATCTGACATTTCAAAGATGTTGTACTTCAGTAGCCTTAACCCAACTGTTGAACTTCTCTGGCCATCCATTCCATTTGACTAGAAACTCTCTGTGTCTCCCCCGCCCTCTTTTTTGGATAATTTTCTCTATTCTGTATATACGCTGTTGGTCAGCTGGAACTTTTTGGAGCTCTTCAAAGTAAAAAGCCCCCTCTACCGGGTCCCCCGCGTAATCATTTAATCTATACACCACTCTTTCCCCGCTTGTCCCCAGTTCTTTGACAATGAATATCTCATCCGTATAGGTTTGCTGATACCCCTTTTCAAATTTACCCTTCAGTCTAGATACCCTGACATGATCCCCCACCTTAAGACATTTTTCCTTTCTTTTACTTTTTAAAGTTACCCCATAAAGTCTCAGCCACACATCCCTTTCGTTAGACAAATTTATGGTTTTAGGAGCAGTCCCAATGCTACGATGGTAAGTGCTATTGTACCCCTGAAGAATGTCTGCCAAAATGTCCACATACCGATGGGTGTTTCTAGCTGTGAAATATCTCCAGAGTTTGTTTTTTAGGGTTCTATTAAACCTCTCTATAACTGCTGCTTTAGTTTCACTATGTGTAACAAAATGATGAATGCCATAACGTGCTAAAAGTTTATTCAGCGCCGTATTCAAGAACTCTTTACCTGCATCTGTCTGTATTTTTCGGGGTGCACGTCCTGTTTTAAAGATATTCTGGAAGGCGGATGTAACTTCCCTCCCTGTTTTATCAGATAAAGGGGAGGCCCAGGCATATTTAGATAACACATCAATAACTGCTAAGATGTATTTTTTTCCATGGTTTTCTTTAGAAATTTTGGAGACATCTACGAGGTCGGCCTGCCATTGATGATCTAAGCCGGACACCACTGTTTTATTTCTAGGAAAATTAATTCTTGCAGGCTTATGGAGCGTGTAAGCATCTTGCCCTGACAGCCACGTCTTGACTTGCTTCATGGTCAGGTTTTTATCATGTTTTCTAGCTTCCTGGAAAAGGGTATTTACTCCTCCATAACTCCCTACACATCCTGGAGTATAATAAATATGGCTTAGAACTTTTTCATGCTTCATTATATTGAAAGAACACTGACAAATGGGGCAAGCATTGACATTAACACAATCTTTTATTGGCTATACAGAGTTCAGAGGATTATGTCCCCTCCATCAGAAAAATATCCCTCATCATCACTATCAGAAGCAGAATATAGAGGTGCATAACATGCTATTTTACAATTCGTTGAGTCTGTATTCCACAATTTATGTCCGCAGTCACAAGCAAAACAGTCTTTACACAGATTGCAACTTTTTAACTCACTGTTTAGATAGCATGGTCTCTGGGATAGCTCAGAACCCCAGTTATAGTCTATATCATAAAAATCTGCAGAAGCTTTATGACCGCTGCAAATAGTACTGGAATATAAAATCGGTGTGTCTTGAAGAGTTTGCTGTCTAGGAGTTATTATTTTGGAGTCTGCAAAATATAAATCGCATCTTGTTAGTGAGTTATCCACTCCAGTGTCATTTACAACGTTATAAATAAAAAAACATTTACTTACCATTGCAGGGCGATAATGAAGCATCATTCGCTGTTTCACATACTGTCCGGTAAGTACTCTGCACATCATCGTTAAAATTACAACACTCCATGCTGCAGCCGTGCAAAACAGGTCTGAATAAAAAACTTTCTTTATCATTCCCCTTGCAACAGGGTTTGTTGCATTCTGGTGGCAGAGGTCTTGTGTCAGAGCATTCGATGCTGGCTTTTGCTGTTGTTTTAAAAACATCTTTGGAATCAGAGGTTGCCATCTTCAAGAGACTGCTGAAATTAAGTCAAACTAACCAGCTCTTCTAATGACAAGTGCGCCTCGCGCATGCGCGGAATAACAGGGGAGGGGTGGGGTGGGGCAGGTAAGACGTGTCTGGGCCTGTCCCACACATGTCTCTTACGCATGCCTGGAATCACAGAGGAGTGGGGTGGGTGGGCGAGTAAGGCCTGTCAGGGCTTATCCCTGGCATGAATGAACAGGCTTATCCACTGCATGCAACCTGGCGGGGTTGCCTATTGTGAACATTTTAATTCCTGTTAATATTCCTTGTCTTTTCCTGTTGGCGGGCTTCAACCTACCTAGAAGTAAATACCTTTTAGAGAAAAAAATGGTTAAATGCAGACCCATGTCCCAACAAAAATTAAAACCAACATTGCCTAGAAATAAATTCTTTCTAGGATAAAAAGTGGGCTTAAATGCAGCCCATACCTTTTAGAGAAAATGGTTAAATGCAGACCCCCATGTCTCAACAAAAATTAAAACCAACATTGCTTAGAAATAAATTCCTTCTAGGGAAAAAAGTGGGTTTAAATGCAGCCATTAGGAGATTGATTACAAATAAAAAACATTTTTTTTATTTCACAACCCCACTCCCCCCACCCTTGAATGTCCATAGAATTAATCTAGGGTTAAACTAATCATGTACACAGAGTCTTGGCATCTTTCTTGATGGGATAAGTTTCAACCCTATTTGATGGGGTTAGGCCATTACACATATCCAGCTAGGGCTGCTTAGGCCTTTACAAATATTCAGCTAGGGCTGCTTAGGCCTTTACAAATATTCAGCTAGGGTTATGATCTTATGAAATCTTGCACCACGTGGGTCAATTATGCACACCCCAGCCGGGGAGGAGGGGTATACACGTCACATCCGGAGGGTGGGGGCTGTGCACGTCACTTCCGCTTAGGGGGCATGATCTGGTGACGTAATCAGCACGTGGGTTTGTTTACTTTGATGACGTCACTGATCAAAAGTACTGATAATTTTCATTTAAAAAAGGTATGAACTATATCTACTACTCACCTTAATTCCATATACGACACTGTTCTATACTATACAGTTATAACTAACTCCAAACCTTTTGGAGAAAAGGGTGCTAAATCAGAGCAGAGAGATTGGAAAATATAGATTGTTTTAAGTAAATATAAGAACATTCATATCATCTGAACACATAGAAGGGTTATCAAGCTTGTTCAGATAGTTGACAGTGATTCTTGCTATGATGTGATGACTTCATTGCCTTCAAGTCTACAAGTAGCAATAGCTTTCATTATTACATAACATTTAAAATATAATAATACTTCATACATAACAAGCAATGTATTATGTATTCCATTTTCCAAATGAAGTTAAAGAAATATGTAGAGCAACCTTAAAATTCAAGACCATTGAATTCAGCAGAAATTGATTGCAAACTTTGGTTGAGTCTATCCTTTGTAAATCAAAGTCTGATTCTATATCCATTAGGGTTTATTTCCAAAATGTCACATCAGAAGAAAAATGAACTGCGACTTTAACATTTTTAACATGTATTAAAATTATAAACCATAAAGCATCTGATTAGAAACAGAGCTCCTTTTTTATATAGAAATGCTCCTGCACTCACTCATTCTCTCTCTGTGTGTGTTTATGTTTCTTAGCAAAAGATATTACTGTATGACAAATTAAAACCATATGCTAATGCTTTTATAGCCAGAAAAAACTATTAACCAGAAATTCCATTATTTTCTCCATTTCCTGCTATGTACTATTATTATATAACATTTCCAGTACTTCTAAATTCAGCATTATGCAAAATGGTAATCAAATTGCCACATTTTTCAGATAAGTGCCTAAGGTCACATCATTACTTTGTTCTCAACTGAAAAAAATTGTTCCTTTTGCATTTTAGGGGAAAAACTGAAATGAGAATAAAATTACAGTTTATTGTCTCCTCAAACCACAGTGGACAAATAATCCTGCTATGTCTCACTGACTAGAATAGTTAGCCAAAAGTGGCAACAAAGCTGTAATTTACTGTGTAGCTCTGGCATTTCATATTTGTCATTGGTATTAAATTATGCATTGCAAAAAAATTTTTTTTTTACTCATTTTGTGCTGGGAATCATTTAGTTGCAGAATATAACTGCTAATACTTTTCCATTAGATGTAAAATATAAATCAAAATTAAAGAAAAAAATACTGGATTTCTCTAATTCAGACTGAGTCATTAATTATATAATTCTTTTGCCTCTATTATATTTGCACTGGGACAGTTCAGTTACAATATTTTGTAGATAACAGAGTTTAGTCAGACTCTTTGCAAAACATTATTATTCTCTTAACCATTCCAAAAAATAAAACAACTGTATTTAAAGTTTTAAAATATTTAAAAATCGAGAGATAAACTGGTGACAGTTGTCAATGGTTTTTCATTTACAGTTATTAGAAAGATTTAATGTAGACAAAATATTACTATTTTGAACACTGTAAGATGGAGTTTGAAACAGAATTGTCTTAGGAATTCCCTAGCAATTTTAGATTTAGCTAGAATGAGGATTTTCACACTTTCCCAGTTTGTTCATAGTTGACGTTGGTTGAGTTTGACTATGTGTTGTGAGATTACATTTTTATTGTGTCTTCTGATTCCTAGTTGGTGTTCAAGAATTCAATCATATGACTGTAACTCATTTCAATGTTGTAATTGCAAAGTCGATATCTAATGCCAAGATTGTGATCACATAATCCTGGGAGTATTGAAATGGCTACAACTTTGAGGACCAGACATAACTTCCCCTCATTCAGTGCCATCATAATTTTTAGGGTAGTTGAACAAGTGCTTGTAACCTGAGGACTATGTGTATATTCCTTTGATTCTAGTTTTCAGAAGTTGACAATGTTATAATTATACGCTAACTTCAAAAATTATCTGGAAAACTGGCAGTCTTGCCTTTTTTATTCATGTGCAGAAGCAAACTATTGATTACAGGCAGAAAGGGAGATTCACCAAAATCTTTGCAAAAATCCCTGAACAATCATCCGTATATACCCAATGACCACTTAATCCAAGGGATATTCCTGCTCCTTTATTCAATAAAATAAAAATTTGCAAAAATCCTATGTGATCATGAACTTATGGATAACAATGCAATTGAAAATTACATTTTTATCTTGATAAATTCTACAAAACAACATTCAGCTTTTAAAGATAAAACAAAATAAAATTCATCAGGGATATTGCATTGGACATTTAAAAAAAGTGGATGGAGGATATTGCAACTGCATGGGCCTGGCTGTTAATATTTGGGTGAGATATTATTCACACATATTTATGAGATCTAATTATTTTATTTGTTCATTTGGATAAATGAATGCTGAGTTATGTATTTGACCTACAAATGATTTTAAAATATCTGATATCTTAAAACAACTATTTCAATTTAAAGCAAATTTCAAGATGAATTGGAATATGCATTTTGCTATTCCTTAGAAGAAAATAATACACATTCATGATGTATAGTATTATTGTATAATATCTTCCATTCCTGTCTTCCATTTTTATAAATTTATACAGAGTAAAAAGAAAAGCACAATAAGTACTACATATCTGTGATCTTTCTAAATTAGGCCATTATGTTCATTAATCTCAAATTACTCCATTAAACTAAAATTTCAGCTGATTAATATCCATCCTTAAGCAATAACTCTAGCAGATTGAGAACTGATGCCAATATGCATTTCATACAGAAATTACATGCCTAAGGTAAATATCTTACTATTATAAGAAAAGCTAGAGCAGTTTGGAATTGAGAGTGCTATCTAAAAAGATTATATAAAAGAAATGCAATTGGAGTAGTATCATCTCCCACCCCTTTTAAGAAGCTACAATTATGAATTATCTATTTAGAGTTAGTTTATTTTGTTCAGTTATAAAATACATTTTTCTTTTGAGGAAACAATCCAGTTATTTTTAAGTAGAAATGCAGCAAATTTCTCTATAGTTGAGTCTATTCTTGTGTTCTTCATAAAGTCCATTTTGCTTTATGCTATTTATATTGTTGTCAAGAATATTATTTCCAAGTATCCTTAGATATATCAGAGACATCTTTCTGTTTCAATGCCCAATGGAAAACATGGATCAAATTTCAGGTGACTAAAACTTCTAGAATTCCCATTTCCATCCTTTTCCTATTTCCACTCTTATTTCCCATTTCCCATAATTATTCCTGTTCCCCTTTTCCTTCCTTCCAATAGCACAGCATGTATGAATACAACACTGAGAGGAAAAAGAAAAAAATGTTTCTATTTCTCTCTCACTAGATTAAAAATACATCAAATTAGGTGGAAGTGGGGAAACAATATTGTCAAAAGTCACAGAAGACCTATAGTTCTTGAATCCCACATATTCAAGATGCTACCAGTCAGGATGCATCACAATGGTCTCCAAAACTTTTGAGCTTTTTGCTATTCAGAAAGTGATTGGTTGCGGTTATTGTTCTAAACAGTGAAGACAACCCAGAGGAATAAGTTCCAGCCTGTAGAAGAAGAACCATTTTCTCCAGTGTATGATTCATTTTTTTTACTACCAATTCTGTGGGTATAGCTTGGTAGGCATGGCATGCTTGGTGGGCTCAGATAGCTTGGCTTGGTGGGTGTGGCAGAGAAGGATTCTGTAAAATCTCCATTTCTACCCCACTCCAAGGAAAGGTTACTGCAAAATCCCCATTCCCTCCTGATCAGCTGGGACTCAGGAGGCAGGGAATAGATGGGAGAGGGGCCAGTCAGAGGTGGCATTTACCAGTTCTCCGAAATATTTAATATTTCTGCTACCAGTTCTCCAGAACTGGTCAGAACTTGCTGAATGCTCTCATAATATAAAACGCTTTTGTTGAGAAGGAAAAGGCAGTGATGGTTCATATTCAATGTATTCAATGCAATAATATAAAGGACTTCCAGATACATGGAGTTCATAGAGTACAGTAGCTTTGAATCAACCACTATCTTTGAACCCAATCTTTATTTTAAAAAAATATAATTATAGAAATAAAATAGAGGGAGGTTATGCCATTTTGGATTTCTAGAGAAAAAGCAGGACAACATTTTTAAAAAAATATATGTATTTATGTGTATCCTGGTTTTATTATTTTTACAAATAATTCAAGGCAGTGAATATATCCAACACACATTCTTTCTCCTATTTTCTCTACAATAACCCTGTGAGGTGGATTGAGCTGAGAGAGAGCAATTGGCCCAAAGAACCCAGCTGGCTTACATAGTTAAAATGTGATTCGAATTCATGGTCTCCCACTTTCTAACCTGATGCCTTAACCACTAGAGTAAACTGGCTGCAATTAAATTTAAAAATAGAACTTGGAATACTCATACTTATACTTTTTTATCAATTGGTCCCTGGGACGCATAAATTTAATGAGTGTTCAGATTTGCACAATTAATATTTGACATTCTCTTTAATATGTACAAAAACGTACCAGGGTTACATAAACTAGTCAACAAGAGAGTTCATTTAATATTATTGAAGCTGAAAACAAACTATGCCTAAATCATGGGTGCGGTGGAGGTGAGGGGGATAAAATGTTGGTATTTTCCCTTTACTCGTTCCATTAAGGGATGGAAGCTAGCCAGAATAAATTCCATTTACTAAACCATTCTTTTTCAGAAAATAATTTAAAATCCATTATGAATGTACTTGCTATCTAAGCTTTATAAAATGACCAAACAATTTCATCTACATTTTTAACATAAAATTTATAAACTTGAGTATGCTTAGACATGCCAAATTCTCTATAGGTAAGGAACATGTGACTTGTCATGTGACTGTACACTACCTCACAATCACATGCATCAGAATAATGACTTACATTTGAAGTATTTGTCCATTTCAAATAAATCCCTAGAATTATGTCCTTTTATTGAGCCATAAACACTTGTCAGCTGTCAAGCAATGGATATCAGAGTTTATGGATGAATGGTCTGATTCTAGCAAGCAAATCCTAAGTTATTATTTTCTAGATCCTCAACCATTTGACACATGAGTCCCTGAATGTTTGATAACCTCACAGTGAATTATTGGTTTAAAATAAATCACATTTATATATTTTATAATTATTTTTCCAACATCAGTCTTTAAATATTTGTCAAAAATCTATTGAAATTTATTCCCCTTCAATAAGGTAATATAAGCACTAATCATGTTCCAAGTTTATATTTGGGCATTTAAAATGAGAGAAGGGAAAGTCAAATAATAAAAATATGTAGATAAATACAGTACATGGCAGTTTTTCAGCATCACAGCCATTTGTTATACCCTTTCTTATTATACACAGCTAGAGAGACTTAAATGACATTTAAGTATAAATATATATATATATATATATATATATATATATATATATATATATATATATATATATATATATATTTGTCACAATTTCTGAAAATAAATTACGCTTTTGTGTGGGCTTTAAGGCACTTAAAAAATAAAAAATGTGTGCTTGCGCTTCCCAGGAGATTGAGAACTATTATTTCAGATCTTTCAGAATTGAAAAAAAAAAGTTTAAAATGTTTTGAAAAATTGTTTCTTTTGATGCTTTCAGGCATCACATCTTAGAATGTTTTGCAATCATAGACCTTATTGAGGGAATTTTACTTGATTAAAAAGTAAAATATTGACTAAAATGTTTTCAATTTAGGGAACATGGTTATTAGATTTATAACTTAGAATGAATTGTTTGGTTTTTAATTTTTTTTACCTTAATACTTCTTCTCTAGTGACAGAAACAGTTTAAAATGCAAACAGATAAACCAGTATAATGAAAAGTCATAATTTTACCAACATGTGTTCTTTCCTCTGTTGCCAGTGACATTTCTTCAAATGACAAAAGGTCATGGAAATAATTAATGGCAAATCAGAGCCATGAAAAATGGATATTAATGAAGTGTAACTCTGAGTAATAAAGCTATAAGTAACCTCTGATAACAAACATGTTTTCCTAATAACATCTTCAATTATCTTCATTAATGCCTCTTAGTAGTGAGATACAAGTTGGTCTTTCAGCACCATGGATAGCACACTTTTCTTGGGTTTCCACTAAAACAGTTGCAAAGTGCCAATCATTTAAGAAACTTAAATAATGATAACACATACTTATCATGACCTTTAAAGGTAGCATATGCTCTGTGCATACCTTGGAAAAATTGAAATGTGAGTATTGGTTACAATTGCATGAAATTTATGGGCTTTATAAAAATAAGTGCAATGCTTGCACCCGTCAACTGTTTGCAGCTCTGCTTTTATAATCATGATATTCCTAGATATGCTGACAACAGCTTCAGTTCATCACTGCTGTTCTTGTCCCTGTCATATGCCAGAGTTCAGTTAAGCTCGAGTTGCTTTGGTTCATACATATACATATTATTTCACTCTTTTTACCAAACACACACAGACAAAAAATGATCCTAAAAATTGAGAAAGATATCAAGATGACAACCAGTTGAAAGTAGAATCCTTTATATGCCATGAATATGAACTATTATACCATCATCTTCTTCTCAAATCTCTGTTCATTGTGAACCATGAATCATGTTCAGAATAAATCATTTATTAGGGAGAACTCATAAAATCTTTGCCCAAGTAGTATTCTCCACAGAAAAAATATATTTTTATTCTGAAGAAAATGTTGATAGTTGGTACTTTTGTTAGCAGAAAAATACTCAAAAATCCAAAGCTTTTAAGTTAAAGTAGTGATCCAATCTAGACATTAGACTAAAACACAAGTATTTTGAATTATTTAAATTTCTCAGGAATGTTAAACTTTTTCTCCATTTTCATTATATTGTTGTAAATCATATAATATATATTATTTAATACAATGATATTTGAACAGTATGAGCTAAAGATTAAATAATGCTTAGATAATGTGGACCATTATCTATGAAAAAAAAGAAAATTATTATATCAGTATTAATTAATATTTAAAATCATCTTTAATGAGGATATATTTATTTAGTTTTTTTCATTCAGAACTAAATACAATATTAAAACTGCTACAGATTACATCAAAGTATTTGTTGTATAATAAATACTAAGCTGATTATTTAGGATTAAGGTCTCCAATGTATTGTTACTTAATATTATTTCTCCATGTTCAAAAAATAAACAAAGCCGATGTCACAATGATTAAAATACAAAGAAAAAAGGGGGAAAGAAAAAAAGAAGAAAAGGGTTATTTGGAATCTAACTTTCCTATCTATAAACATTTTGGCCCCTTAGAAGCCAGACAGCAAGTGTTTATATTTGACATGTCACTTGTGATATATTGAATAAGCATTCTTGCTTAAATTTAATTAAACTTATGTTGTTAATATATACTGTTGATTTTGCCATGGTACCATATTCTCCAAGTTTAAGATTAGATATTGTCTAATTAGATATTGTCTTATTAGATATTGTCAGAATTGTATCTTACTTCTGGTATCTAGCAAAATTTAATCTCACTGCTGTGAGCATGTATCTCATTAAATTGTGAACTTTTAAAATTCTTTTTCTGGGATTATATCTATTATTTTTTTTAAAAAAAACACCAAGAATATTGGTTCAAGGATACAAAGTTTTCCAAGAAACAAAATTCAAATTTACCGATCTATACCTTGTGTGAACTAATTAGATGCTATTTTGTTGAAGTTGCATTATTTCTTGAACATAAAGTGAATTTTCTGAAAGGCAGGTGGTGCAGAGTCCCTTAGAGAAGGAATATGACAGTTATCAAACATCATCACAACTTGGAGGGGGGAGATTAAAATATTAAAAAAATGAAGTTAACCTTCCTTTACTGTAAGTTTCTTTGATATAAGAAAATGGGAAGGAAAATAGGGTTTTATGATTCTATTTACTAGAGTCTCTACTTTATATCAATAAAGCAAAGTTTCCTTATTTCTTGTCTTGAAGTGACAGATAAGGAAAAACTTAAAACCTTCATATAAATATATCCCTAGCCATGAAAGCCAACTTGGTAGTTAGCAGTGGTGAGGCCAAAAGATTAATATGTACACATTTATGTGAAGAATCTATTCTTTTTGTCTGTTCAGATTTTTTCAATGACATTTTTCTACCGACTGCCATGTATGCCAGTGAGACCTGGAAATATAAGATCAACATCTTTCAACAACATTGTGTCAAATAAATTTTGACTGAATGAAAATTCTACAATAAAGAAATGGTAGAGAAAAGATAAAAACAAGAACTGTCGGTCCATTTTGCCCGCATCATTGTATTTTGTTTTTTTAAAATAACCTTTACAATATAAATGTTTTATAGATTTTAAGATATTACTTGATGCATATTTCAAATGACATATTGTCTAAAATACAACTCTTTTCCCAGTACAATTTCAATGGTATTTGAAAAAGAAACTAATCAATAGCAAGAACACTAAAAACAGAAAGCCACAATAATTGCAGAAATAATGCTATTGACACTTTAATTGGCCACTCTATATCTTTTTGGTGTATGTTGCTGCAGTCCAAGAACATTTGGAAAATATAATTGTCTAGATTTCTGTGTATGTTTGTGTGCATAATATATCATAGTCAAGACATAAATTTGGAGTGAAGAGAGAAAAATGATGCAGATGTTAGCTGTCTGTATGATTCCAGTTTTTAGTATGTAGCCAAGAATAATATAATGCAGTTTTTATTTATAGTTATATATCCATTGTTGCAATATACTAACCTAATACACAACTTTTAGGCTCCAAATCTTGCAAAAATCACAATACTTTTCTCAAGCTAAAAATTTATTAAAATGCTATTAACTAAGAGTATAATATTAAACAATTTTAAAAGATATCTCTTCTAGTTGATTTTTGTAGACAAACTACTATAACATTGTTTTAGCCATTTGGCCTCACGATGTGATAAAATCTCTTGAACCTATTGCAAGCAACATCTGCTAGACAAAAATAGAAAGAGAGTTCTGGTTGTAAGAGACCAAGAAAGAATGTCGACAGAGATTATACATTCCATTGATTCTTTCTATAAGATGATATATCAGGAACTCCTGGTGAACCTATCATGTGAATAATCACTATATAGAAAAGTTCTACCATCATATATCTCAAAGCAGATGCATTTCAAAAAACCAATCATGGCTTACATAGTTCCACAGAAGAATGAGCATGACCACTGGTCTGAATAATACAAAAGCATAAATCTTATGATATTACTTTCAGGAATACAAATTGAGTGAAATGATTATTCCTTTTAATTCACTGCAGATACCTTTTCTTCATAGTAACAGGGTGGGGGGGGGATTCCAATGGAATAATTAAAGTCATCATAAACTGATTTGCTTCAGGAGTATATTTAGTAGAATATTTGTAAAAGTAAAACTCAAAAGAAGATTTCTAAATTACAAAAAACAACACCATTCTTTTCCTATTGATTTTATATAGCCCCTCTACTTATATTTTCCAAATGGTATAATTATTTCATTTATTATTTCATGTGAAAGGCCATTTTTTTTTGCAATTATGTACAATTGTTAATTAAAACAATTGTTACACCAGTTGTTACACTTTTTAGTATAAAATACTTTCCCTATCCTAAAAAGTTATAACATTGCCCCAAGAATTTTGGTTGGGTGTTTGTAATAAAAAGTAGGAGCAAAAAATCTTCAGGTCTGGAAAAACAAAATAATACATTAAAGGCTAGAAATAATGTTTTGTTTGTTTGTTATTTGTTTTTATTTAATTTATGAATTTAGAGCAGGCATCCTCAAACTATGGCTTGCAGGCCAGATATAGCCTGCCAATGCAAAGTATCCGGACTGTGGAGTGGTCGGATAAAAAGCAGTTGCCAGCTTGTAAAGTAGTGCTTTAAAAGTCTTTAAAAATACTTTAAAAACAGCCTTTCAGACGCTTTTCACAGCCAGGTGATCCAAGGCCGGTGAGTGAGTAGGGAAGGGGTTGCTTTTAAAATAGTACTTTAAAGGTGGGTGGGTGGATGGGTGGGGGATATACCTCCACATTCCCTAGCTTTTTCAAAATCAGCTGGCTAACAGTAATTCAAATACAACCACAATATAATGCCTGAAGGAGTATTCACCCATTGCTTTGATTCTTCCCTTATAGAAAGTACATCCATCAAATTGGTTGCTGAACAATTTGGTAGATATTCATGCACAAGTTGGCACAAGTGTGGCAGAAAGCAAATCAGTTTGTGATTTCCCCTCCAGGCTTAAAAGACCTTTAGCCCTGAAATCCCAAATAAGCAGGTCCACACTTCCCATTGAATTAGTAGTATATTTGTGTTGGTTAAAATTGTTCTTCATTTTAAATATTGTATTATTTCATTTTTTTAACATGAAATAAAAATATGTGCAGTGTTCATATAAATTTGGTCATTTTTTTTCAAATTATAGTCCTCCCCAGAAGTCTGAAGGACCATTATCCCTCCTTAATTCATTATTAGAGGCTGTCTCTGTGTGTATGTGTTGATTCTCACCTTCTTCCGCCTGCTTCCAATGTTTCTCAATGCCCATCTTGGGGAGGGGGGGGTTAGTTGCAGTCTTAATTCTTAGTTTGGTTTATTGTGTGGTCATCTGAAACATATGATCAGGAGTTATTTTGAAGGAAATTCTGTTTGTTTTCTTTTTTTAATGGCCTATTTTAAGAAGCTTGAAGCTGTGTTGTAATGAAGTTAGGCAAGTGGCCATTCCTGCTCATAAACTTGGACCCCTGGACTCCCAGCTTCGTAACTTTGTTCCCAGGCTACGATTACCACTGCCCTCCATTATCTCAGGAACCTGATCTCAGCCACCTGGGTCCTTACTCCCCGTATACCACTCTATTGGGGAAAGAAGATACTCTACCTCCCTGGTTCCTCATTGGCCCTGTTTTGCCTGTTTTGACTGCTGTGTTTCTGACCCACGAACTTACAAACTTACGTACGGACTCACTCACACAATACCATCATCTTTTTTAACACCTGCGCAACCCTTCTCTTTTGTGTGTGGTATGCATGTGTATGTTTGTGTGTGAATGAATCCCACTTTCTTTTAAATTAGTTTAATCCCTATTTTATTATTATATTGTTGTACTTTTTAACCTATTGTGGGGTATGTATGAGGTGAATGACTGTCTAGTGCACATGAGGGGATTGAGGGTGTGGCCCGGAGCCCCCTCCACTGAGTGCAATTGCAGAAGTGGATGGGGCCCCGGTTCCACCCCTCAACCTGGAGTGTCTGGATTGAATGGCCTGCCGAGAGGAATGGGGGCCTTGGAAGATAGAGAGGGGTCTGCGGGTCCGGGAGAGGGCCGGAGCATTACGGTCATGACTGGGAGGAGCAGGTAGGACGGGAGCTTCAGGGCTAGCCATTACCGGGAAGGAGGGTCTGCTACGTCACAGTGATCCCTCCTTCTAGCCCCATTAGCTCCACTCCAGGACCAGATGGCAAGAGTTGCCAGGGTCCTGGTCTCAGGCTGCTGTTGCTAAATGCCAGGTCTGTGGTTCACAAAGCTCCCCTCGTCCGGGACCTAATATTAGACGAGGGGGCAGACCTGGCATGTATTACTGAAATCTGGCTGGTCCAGGAGGGAGGAGTCCCCCTCACTGAAATGTGCCCAGAAGGATTTCAGGTGCTCCATCAGCTGCGACACCCAGAGAAGGGGTGGGGGAGTGGCAGTCATCATCCGAGGGTCATTAGTTCCTCGTAGGATCCCTGCTCCGGAGCTTGTCGGGTGTGAGTCCCTGTTGATGAAGTTGGACCTTGGGGGTCAAGTGGGCTTGTTACTAACGTACCTACCTCCCAACAGCATTACAACATGCCTCACTGTGCTCCTCGAGTCAGTAGCCGAGCTAGCGGTTGAGTTCTCCAGGCTTATTGTGCTGGGGAATTTCAACCTGCCTTCACTTGGCGAACACTCTGATGGGGCGCAGGAGTTCATGGCTTCCATGAAAGCCATGGACTTGACCCAAGTAATTCGTGGTCCAACTCACACAGCAGGTCACACGCTTGACCTCGTATTTCTCTCGGAGCAGTGGAGACGTCATCTAGATTTGAAGGGCATTAAGACCTTGCCCTTGTCATAGTCTGATCATTTCCTACTGAGGCTTGACTTTCGGAAACCAATCCCCCACTGTAGGGAGGGGGAACCGATTAGGTGGTTCCGCCCCAGGTGCCTGATGGACCCTATGGAATTTCAGATGGCGCTTGGTGAAATACCTGACGCTCTCATCCACAGTCTGGCAGAGTCCTTAGTCGCTGCTTGGAATACAGTGGCAGCGGAGGCTCTAAACTGGATTGTGCCTTTATGGCCTCTCTGCGGTAGTGGATCCAGGAGGGCTCCTTGGTTCACCGAGGAACTCCGGGAGATGAAGCGCCAAAAGAGATGCCTAGAGCGATGCTGGAGGGCCAGTAACTCTGAATCCGACCGAACACAATTAAGAGCCTTTATTAGGACTTATCAAGTGGCGATACGGGCAGCAAAATGTGCACATTTTTCTGCTCTTATTGCATCCGCAGAATCGCACCCAGCCGCCCTGTTTAGAATAGCCCACTCCCTTTTGAAAGGCAGGGATGCGGACGACCCTTTACAGGGTAGAGCTGAGGAATTTGTCCAGTTTCTGTCAGATAAAATCACTCGGATTCGGATGGATCTGGACTCTAATTGGTCAGTACCAGCTGAGGTACCAGGGTAAGGTCTTGAGCGGATTTTATGGAGCGAGTTTCAACTTGTTGTTCCTGAGGAAGTGGACAAGGCCATGGGAGCGGTGAGTGCCTCCACCTATATACTGGACCCATGCCCTCCTGGCTGGTCTCAACCAGCATGGAGGTGACACGGGGCTGGCTCCAGATGATTGTTAACACCTCTCTTCGGGAGGGATCCTTCCCGCACCTCCTAAAGGATGCGATGGTGAGACCCCTCCTGAAGAAACCTTTCCTGGACCCAGCCATTTTTAACAACTATCATCCAGTCTCCAACCTCCCTTTCGTAGGGAAGGTTGTTGAGAAGGTGGTGGCCTTTCAACTCCGATGGACCTTGTATGAAACTGATTGTCTGGATCCCTTTCAGTTGGGTTTCAGGCCTGCTTACTACACAGAAACTGCTTTGGTCGCGCTGATCGATGATCTCTGGTGAGCCAGGGATAGGGGTCATTCCTCTATCCTAGTGCTTCTTGGCCTCTCAGTGGCCTTTGATACCATTGACCATGGTATCCTTCTGCGACGGTTGCGAGAGGTGGGAGTGGGAGGCACCATCCTATGGTGGTTCTCCTCCTACCTCTCAGACAGGTCGCAGTTGGTGTTGGTTGGAGGGCAGAGATCAACCCCTAGGCCCCTCAATTATGGGGTGCTGCAGGGCTTGGTCCTGTCCCCCCTCCTATTTAACATCTACATGAAGCTGCTGGGTGAGATCATACACCGGCATGGGATTAAATACCACCAATACGTGGACGATACTCAACTGTATCTGTCTGCCCCGTGCCAACTCAGTGAAGCAGTAGAAGTGATATGCCAGTGCCTGGAGACTGTCAGGGTCTGGATGGGAGCGAACAAGCTTGGACTCAATCCCGACAAGACTGAGTGGTTATTGATGCTCCCTCCCAAGGATGGTCCAGTTATTCCATCTCTTAGCCTGGAGGGTGAAATTATACGCCCCTCAGAGAGGGTTTGCAATTTGGGAGTCCTCCTGGATCTGCAGCTGATGTTAGAACAACATTTGTCGGCTGTGACCAGAGGGAGTCTTTGCCCAGGTTTGCCTGGTGCACCAGTTGCAACCCTATCTGGACCGGGAGGCCCTTCAGATGGTCACTCACGCCCTCATCACCTCAAGACTGGATTACTGTAACACGTTCTACATGGGGCTGACCCTGAAGAGTGCTCGAAGACTGCAGTTGGTCCAGAATGCAGCCGCGTGAGCGATAATGGGTGTAGCTAGATACACCCATGTTACACCTATCCTCCGTGAGCTGCACTGGCTTTCCATTGGTCTCCGGACACTCTTCAAGGTGCTAGTCATTACTTTTAAAGCCCTACATGGTTTAGGACCTGGTTACCTGAGAGACCGCCTCCTGCCATTTACCTCCCAAAGACCGATAAATCACACAGATTGGGCCTCCTCCGGGTGCCATCGGCGGGTCAATGTCAGCTGGTGAGAAAGTTTGCTCCTTTGTGGGGGGTCTTAAGTAAATAGATTCCTTGGGTTGAGCAGGTACAACAAGGACAAAGGCAAAATGGACTGCTAAATTGGCCATGCTCATCCAGTCACATGACCACCTTCATGCCCATCCATCACATGACCACCTAGCCACACCCACCCAGCCAGTCTGGTTCCACAACAGTGTGAAGGACCATGAATAGGCCCCCTGTTCAAAAAGTTTGAGGACCCCCTTATTTAGAGGTTTTGAAAACCTCAAATAATCAGAATATTCCTAGATGACCACAAGCTGTGCATACTTTTAGCTCATCTATAGGTACCATCAAAGGATATCACATTATGCATTCACAATAATATATTTGCATTTCAGAATATTTTCTGATAGGCTGATATTTGAGGAATGATGTTCAGAGGAAAATGATCTTTAAAAATACAAATTATTGCCCTTAGTGCAGCAATTTTGATTGCCTTTCCAATTGTGTGGGAAAAGAATGAAGGAAGATTAGTTTTAAACATGCAAAATGAAATTTAATTAGAAACTGCAGGAACAAATTGATACATCTCTATAGAAAGCAAGTATGAAGAGAAAATTTACAGCAAAGAGTGGGGGAAGTGTTGTTTCACCTGGAAATGTACCAGGAATGGAGCTAGAAAGCAGACATATTCTTCCCATTTTTTAAAAAAAATCTATTTATAGTGCTAAATGTCTATGGAGATTCTCAGTCACCCAGATCATGCCTGGCTCCATGGTGCATTTTTCAAGAGGCAACTGGACTTTTTTTTTTTAAGACATTTCACTTCTCATCCAAGAAGCTTCTTCAGCTCTGACTGGATAATGGAAAATGAAAAGATTTAGATTCCTTGCTGACAGCTGGTCATTTGCATTCTTTTAGACAATCCTTGAAGTCACTGGGAGGTTTATCTGTGTCATCAGAGTGGTGCAAATGGGGTGTGGAGCCTTCTTGGAACTGCTGAAAGGACTGTGTGGTAGACTGGAGATAGATGATATCATATCCTTTCATCACTGTTGATAGAGGGCTGTTCAGTGTTAATATAGATGGCCCCTTTGACCCCTCTTTCAAACCAGTGCTTCTCACTGTCCCAAATGTGGACTTCACTGTCTTCAAAAGATTGGCCTTTGTCTTTTAAATGTAGATGCTGAATCTTGTCCTGATGGTTTTTTTTTAATATATTGTGTCATGCATTTATGAACATTTAAAAGGGAAAAGAAAAGGTTTTTTCTCTTTTTAAATGACAGGAAGAATAATCAGAAACATTAAGAAAGAAATCTTTATCGTAAGAATATATATGCTCTGAAGTCAATTTTACAGCTGTGCCGCACAATTTAGATTCACTAGAAAGTAGGATTTCCAGTAGTTAAAAATGCTTTAAAAATATTTTTAAAAGTCCCGAAAATTGTGGCACACAGCTGATAGTCACACAGCTGATTGTTAAAGCATTTTTTTTAACTACCAGCCCAAACCAGTAGCATTTCAGCTCTGTTCCACAGATATTAAGATTCAAAGCCTGGTTTGCATCAGTTTAGAAGAATAATTGCAATCTTGTCCTTCGTTTATCTTTTTTTCCTTAA
Organism: Thamnophis elegans; assembly: GCF_009769535.1. Classification (NCBI taxonomy): domain Eukaryota; kingdom Metazoa; phylum Chordata; class Lepidosauria; order Squamata; family Natricidae; genus Thamnophis; species Thamnophis elegans. The sequence continues at coordinate 57,733,238 of NC_045545.1, forward strand.
GGAGAACCTAAATTCTTATTGAATGATGAAAATACAATATTTTTCTATTTCACATCTGGATTTCTCTCTGCCATTCTGCATTCCTGTTACAGTGCTTGGTTTCTCACGGGGAATTTTTTCAGATAGGAAGTGAAGATCACACTCTCCTTTCAATTGCTTTTCTTCTCAACTTCTTGTTTTTCCCGTTGAATATCTTTCAAAATCAACATTAGTTAAGATAAAGATTTCTTTCGATATTCATTGAGTTATAGTGAGACTACATCACCTCTGGCTTAGTTGTGTAAATTAGTTGCATCAGTGAGTTTGTGTCAAACACTGTAAGGCAAAAAAACCTCAGGAAACAAGAACCATTACTTTATTGCTAGAAGGTATTTCAACAAATTCTTGAAAGCCTGCCAAAAGGATTCTTCAGTTCCACTTATTCCTAAATGAAGCAGAATTGCTATGAATTTCTTTCTCACATTTCCCTGCTCTACAAACTCAGTTACCTTTTCCATAATATCTCTGCTTCCTCTTTCATATTCCCATGGTTTTTTAGACATTCCATTACAATTTGTGGAAAGTCATTACAATGTAATCCACAATAGCAAAAAGATACCACCACATATTCTGATACAGATCTGTTCTGACCCCCTCCTCCGTCCAGTAACTAATCCCAAGACAAGCTTAACTGGAATGTCCTTTAATAGCAAGACACCAAGACCTTGATGGCTGAAAGCCAAGCAGAACAAACAGATAAGGACCTTGGCAGCAACTCAGACAAACTCAGGCAGCAATAAACACAGATAAGTCGTGGCAGCAATCTAGCCTGCCAAGCTCCTCCAACATTCAATCCTGCGTTGACTTCTGCAAAGAGGGGTGTGTGCACCAGTAGCTTTTTATAGTCTGGAGAAGAGCCTAATGGCCACCAGCTGAGTACAATCACCACCTGTAATTGCGTAATTCTTTGTAAGCTGCCCGGAATCCTCCGGGATTGGGCGGCCTAGAAATTTAACATTAAATTTAACAAATAAAATAAATAAATAAATAAATAAATAAATAAATAAATAAATAATTAAAAAAAAATTGTTCCTGACAATTAGTAGCTCTTCGATGGTGTGCATCCAGGAAGAACTCACTCCTGGCCTCCGGCTCACTCTCCCTTGTCTCCTCCCCACTGGTCCAAGGCTCAGGTGCCTCCTGGTGGCCAACCAGCCTCTTTGTGCCCTGCTCAGAGTCGGAACCCTGTCCAGGGTCCTCCACATCCTCCAGAGCCGATTCATAGGGCCCCTCGCTGTCGGAGTCTGGTGGCAGCTCCAATGGCTCCTGCTGGGCCACAACACAGATCCATCAATGTTGCAGTTTTTTTTATTAATATGGTTTCTAAATTTTATCAATGAAATTTATAGAATTTACTGAAAGCAGAATTAGCATTGATATACATTGGTTAATTCTCTGGCTGTAGGAAATTACTGAAATTACTGGAAGTCAAAATTAAGAGCCGAGGTGGCGCAGTGGTTAGAGTACAGCACTGCAGGCTACTTCAGCTGACTGTTCAAATCTCACTGGCTCAGGGTTGACTCAGTCTTCCATCCTTCTGAGGTGGGTAAAATGAGGACCCAGATTGTTGGGGGTGATATGCTGACTCTGTAAACCGCTTAGAGAGGGCTGAAAGCCCTATGAAGCGGTATATAAGTCTAACTGCTATTACTATTGCTATTGCTAAAACACTTTCTAAAAATAAGCATAAATATATAGCAATAGCAATAACACTTAGACTGATATACCATTCAATAGTACTTCACAACACAGTTTATAGTGTCAGCCTATTGCCCCCAACAGTCTGGGACTTCATTTTACTGATTTCAGAAGGATAGAAATCTGAGTCAACCTTCAGTGGGTCAGAATCGAACTATTGGTTATGGGCAGAGCCAACGTGTAATACTGCATTCTAACCATTGCACCACCATGGCTCTTGGTATAATAGATAGATAGATGATAGATAGATAGATAGATAGATAGATAGATAGATAGATAGATAGATAGATAGATAGATAAAATACACAGTTGTATCTGTCCGCCCCGTGCCAACTCAGTGAAGCGGTTGATATGATGTGTCAGTGCCTGGAGGCTGTCAGGGTCTGGATGGGGGTAAACAAACTTGTTCTCAATCCTGACAAGACCGAGTGGCTTGTGTTTTTCCCTCCCAATAATTGGCCATGTATTCCAACTCTCAGGCTGGGGGGTGAAATTATAGGCCCCTCAGACAGGGTTCGCAATTTGGGAGTCCTCCTGGATCCACAGCTGACTTTAGATCACCATTTGTCAGCTGTGATCAGGGAGGCATTTGCCCAGGTCCGCCTGGTGCACCAATTGCGTCCCTACCTGAACCGGGAGGCTCTCACAACAGTCACTCACCCCCTTGTGACCTCAAGACTGGACTACTGCAATGCACTCTACATGGGGCAGCCCTTGAAGAGTGTTCGGAGACTTCAGCTTGTCCAGAATGCAGCCAGGTGAGCGATTGTGGGTGCGCCTTGGTACACCCACGTTACACCTATCCTCTGCGAGCTGCACTGGCTGCCTATTGGTCTCCGGATACGCTTCAAGGTGCTAGTCGTCACTTATAAAGTCCTACATGGTATTGGTCCTGGGTACTTGAGAGACCGCCTCCTGCCGATTACCTCCCAAAGACCCATTAGATCCCACAGACTAGGCCTCCTCCGAATTCCATCTGCCGGCCAATGCCGACTGTCAACTACCCGGAGGAGGGCCTTCTCTGTGGCTGCTCTGGCCCTCTGGAACAATCTCCCCGTGGAGATTCAGACCCTCACCACCCTCCAGGCTTTCCGTAAAGCTGTTAAGACCTGGCTGTTCCAGCAGGCCTGGGGCTGCTGAGTTCCATCCCCACTTGAACTGGTATGCTTGTTGAGACCTTTTAAATTGGTTCTGTATTGTTGTTTGTCTTTGTTTTCTTTTCCTTTTGTATTGTTTCCCTTCCCTTCCGGTTTTGTTAGCCGCCCTGAGTCCCTTGGGAATAGGGCGGCATACAAGTTGAATAAAACCACTAAACCACTAAAACCACTAGATAGATAATTCATTAGAGAATAATTTCAATTGTAAAGAAGTTTCCAATGATTATTTATAAATAAGCAAAACCACTGAAAAGCACAAAAAAGCACCAGGGAATCAGTTAGATTACATTAGAAATATCTCCCATCTACAAGCAATCTTTGAAAACTTAGAACTCAAGATATAAAGAATAGTAGATGATTTTTTTTTCATTTAAACTATTTTTCATTTTCATTCTTTCATTTTTTCATTCAACTATCAAGTCTTATTGCAGTCTTTTCATGGAAATATTATTATTAAAACCTATTTTCTGTTCTATCGTATTTTCCATCACTAACAGTAAGGTCAAGGTGGAATTTCATACCTCATCTAAAATAGATTTTTTATGACAACCATATTTTAATGGGTCATTAGGCTCAAAAACTATCTCCAGTTTATTTTAGTATCAGTTTTGAAATGCAAGAAAGAAGCCCTTGGGAAGTGTTTCATCAACTATTTAATACACATAAAAGACAGACAGCTTCTATTTTAAAAAATGTCAAACATTAATATCTATTTAGATAGCAGAATGAATAAAATTTCTAAATAGTAGAATATCATATATATTGGTTTTTCTCTTTTTGAACAAATGTGTTATTTTGCACGGATTGTTATATCTTGGTATATAAAAACCAATTTTGATGCTACATAACACTGAAAAGAATTCTTCCAATTGACTACTTTTTCATTCTTTAGCCTGCTTTCCTTTCTCTTTTTCTATTAATAACCAATCATTTTATTTTGAGGTCTTTTTTCTCTCTCTCTTTCTGTAGACTTCAATTAATATTCACAGTTCACCACATCATACTAACCAACAGCCGACCATATCTCATGCTGGTCACATCTTACACAGCTTTGGCATAATGATACTATTCCATAAAAAAAAAATTGTCAGGGAGTTCTATTTCTAATATCTCTAATCCTTTCAGTGAGTATTATGGGTGGCTATTATTAGACCTCTTCTAAAACTTTTTTTTGAATCTTTTTTATTTTAATTAAACAAAAACACAAAAAAGAATCATTCTTCATTACATCTTGTAGAAAGCGTGTTGATTGGTTACAGATAACTTTTGTGCGTTTCTTCCAAAGTCATTACTTATAGTTCATATTAGATTATACACTTTAAATCAAAAAATTTTGTATATCTTATTATCAATGTACCACAATTCTAATTTGACTACAATTATTTGAACATGCTTTTCCTTTAAATCATTCATACTTAAAGACACAACCACACAATGGCATTCATTAGCTATTTCAAAAATCCTCCAATAACATTACTCCTTTATGACATATTCTAAGTAAAAGTCAATTAATAAAATTTCTAAATCCTTTTTCCCCTTTTCTCCCCCAATTCGCTGTTTAGAGCGTGCCGACAAAACCGCGTAGCTAAAACCGTGATGTCATCACCGCGATGTCATCACCGCGGCGACAACAGAGTGGGGACAGAAGGGCGCTTTAAAACAGCATGGCGACAGAAAGCCAATTTAAATTAACGTAAGGGTTAGGGTTAGGTTTAGGGTTAGGTTTAGGGTTAGGTTTAGGGTTAGGTTAGGGTTAGGTTAGGGTTAGGTTTAGGGTTAGGTTTAGAGTTAGGTTTAGGGTTAGGTTAGGGTTAGGGTTAGGGTTAGGGTTAGGGTTAGGGTGCTGAGCGCTTTGGAAAGCGCAGATTTGCCCTCCGTAGCTATGTTGTCGCACTAGGGTCACCTTTTTCCTTAGTGCTTCGGACAGCGCAGATTTGCCCTCCGCGGTTATGTCGGCGCGGAAAAGGGCTTCGCGGTTTTGTCGGTATATATTATATTATTAAACAATATCCATTAACATTTCTTTGTTGTTATTATAATTGGCTAAAAATAATTAACTATTTATATCCCATCTCCTCTCATCAAACCCAAAAAACATTACACCTTTATGACAAGATCTAAATTAAAGTTTGTTAATAAAATGTGTAGGTCTTTTTCCAAGATTGCAATTTGCAATTTATATCCAAATTTCTTTTACTAGTTTGCCAGTACACGTATATATCATTAAGATGTATTATTATAGTTAATTATTTGTTGATGAATAAACATTTAATAACAATCTAAAACAATCTAATAATTACTAAATTCTTACTTATTGATCACCAAAATTAACTATTTTTTTATTATCAACTTTCATTGTCAACCTGTATCTTGACAGTAACAAAACAGTCTTATCTCTCTTGTCAATTGTGGTGTCAGTTTTCTTTTTATCTCCTTTATAAGGTTTTTATAGACTTCTCTCTGCACTTTGTTGCTTAAAAGATCTCTCAGGTAATCTCGTTGCCCTCCAGCTGTTATTAAATTGTCTTTGGTTGTCAATCATGCTTCTGAAAAAAAATTTCTTCTTAAATCCATCATCATTACTCTTTTTTTTCTTCTGCATCTTGGAATCTGGGATAGATTCAGTTCCAGTCGTCCAATTCCCTTTTCCATATTCCCTTTGTTCCACTTTCACCCACATTTGCTCCATTAATAAAATTATCTATTGTCTTGTCTGTATCTTCTATGTCTTCATTCTTCCCTTTAATTTCTGGGGCTCCAACCCCTTCATCTTTTGCTGTGAGGAAAACCAGTTTTTCCAATTCTCAATTCTCCCATATCCTTCCAATAGATTTCGAATTCCAGCCAAGATATTTTGGAATTTTAAGGTTTCCTCATCTGAATATTGATCCATGTTTCCAAAAAAGAAGAAGGAAAAAAAACTAATAGTCACTGCCACTCTAGCCTTTCAGGCCTCTTTTATTTTATTTTATTTTTATTTTAGGTTGACTTAAACACAAATTCTTTTATGCTCTTCAAAGGAGAAGGGTTCTGTTCTTTTTCCCTTTCTCTCCCCTGCCAAAATAGTTCTCAAAAGTACCTGTGAAAACAATTCATGCCCTTGGCTCTTTATCAGTTTCTGTAAACAAATTGCAAAGCTTTCAGCTACAAAGTCAGTAATATCAAAGAGGAAGAAAGAAGAGATATGTTGTTTCAAAAACTCCAGCCTCTGACCTCTGAATGGTAGTGTTGCTACTTTTCACTTTCTAATATTTATCTCTGGCTTACAGGAAACAAAGTTCTTTAATGAAATTTAATAACAAGTAATAGGAAGAATTGTTAAAATAAAAATGAAGGTTTTAATCCAGAAGTCAAAAAATAAAGTAACAAAAGGCAGAAGAAAAAAAATTAATCTGTTCACTTTAAGAGGAGAAATGAGAAACGTTGCAAGCACTTCAATTCACAAAGTATAGTTACAAAGAAAACAAGCTTTCCAAAGGAATCCAATATAAGCTAATTTCGCCACTTAATTCTTTTGTTTAAGGATCTAATTTGGCTTTAAAAAAAAGTTTCTTTGGGCAGTCTTTCCCAAAATAGAAAAAATACCTCACCAGATCGACTCACTTTCTCTTTTCACTTCCATTCTTCCGGAGCCATCCCAACTTCAACAGCCTGGGGCTACCTGTTTACCACCGGTTTGAAAAGCTTCTCTTGGGTCAATCAAGGACTTTGCGATGTTCCTGAGACCAGCAAGGCTTCGTCTTCCTGATCACCATCTCTACAGGATGGTTTAGGTTCAAATGGACCATCCAGCGGCAAAAGTATCAATGGCGATCTTAGAGTGTTGAGACCGCACATTGTAACATCATTACGTTGGCTCCTCCTCTCTTCTTCTAAAACTTTGATATACGTTCCTCAGTATTGAGTTTTCTTTTGGAAATGGTATGTCATACTTTGTATTTATGTCTGAGATGTATTTTATGCAATTATTCTTTTGCCTAAAATTTGGCAAAGTAAAATAAAGAAAGGAGTGTATTTTTTCATTATGTTGCTGTAGGGGAAAAAAACACAACAGGACAGTATAGTCAATTAATAGTGAACATCAATCCATATTAACACAAATCTATTGAAATTGCTGAAAATTATCAGGGATATCACAAGTCAATGGCAATAGGATGAATAAGGGGCATTGTACTATGTTCCAGAAGTGATCAAAAGTAGTTTCCTGTTTTTATAGGATAATTAATATATGTTATAGTAGACTTGCATCTGAAAGAAAAAAACCTGTTGGCATATTTTAGCTCCTATGGAGTAGGCAATAGAGGATTTCATACATAGAACAGATATGATCGTGATTTATATGACAGCTACTGTATCTTACGTTATCATCATATCATGTACCATGTATCATATCAATCTATCATCTATCTAATATTATCTGTCTGTCTGTCTGTCTGTCGGTCGGTCGGTCGGTCGGTCTGTCTGTCTGTCTATAATCTATCTATCTATCTATCTATCTATCTATCTATCTATCTATCTATCTATGTCTGTCCATCCGTCCGTCAGGCCATCCATGTATCCATCCATCCTCTATGATCTAGTATATTTAACTACTTTAGGATTAGTTAGAATATACAGTATATATTCATTTGATTTATATTATACACACAAATGTTCTGTTGCTGGATCTCAATTGAGTTTTAATGTCACCTTTGTTTTGTAATAAGAGTTTTAGTTTACAAGGATTACAATTTATAATATCAGATTCTACATTCTATTCATTAATAATCTTGTAAAGTTATCTTCAGAAAGATTCAGGCTTAAATGAAATGTTGGGCATTCTTCTCTAATGCTTTTTCTTCTTTATCTTCTTTAACAGGAAAATAATAAATTTGAATAGAAGAGAATGGAAAAGAGATTGCTTTACCCTTTTCTTTCTGTTTCGATTAGCAAGCTGCTTCCTGTATTCTTTGTACATTTTTCTATACAGCTGAAAGAGCAGTTTAGGAAAGTTGATTTTGAGCTATAAAGATGTTTGGGATGGAGAGAGAACAGACTGTCTCCATAACATTGCTCTCCTTCCTGAATAGTCCTCCATCATAGGCTGCTTTGCATTTAAAAAGAAAGAAAAGAATTGTGCAAGGAACAGCAATACCCATAATAGTGTTGTGTGAGTCAAAGTACACAGAAGAAACTGAAAGAATAGAACAAAAAGATAGATAGTGATAACTAGTATTAGTTTTTCCTAATTCTTGACATACAAAGGGAAGGGTTTTCAATCTTGTCTGTCTTATTTCATGGCAAAGCATGCAGTGATAGAATAAGTATCCCAACTTTTGAAAGGAAAGCCGATAGCCTCTGACAGATGGAGGCTAATATGCCTTTTAGTGCAAGAGAATACTTGATTTTGTGGCATGAAATCAAATTAGGGCATCTGTAGCTGGCAGGGTGTCATTCAGATTCACAATTTGCACATCAAAGGCATAGCATTATTGGGCACTATTCTTTTCTTTTATCTTTACCCTTATGTTAGCTCTACTTTTATTTACTTATTTTAACTGCAGCACTGCTCTGTTCAATCTGATAGGAGAGGTTTATGAACTGGATCTGGCAGGTATTAAAATGTGTAGATACAGTCTTGCTGATTTCTCCAGAGACATCAGCAAATAGTGTTGTTGGACCCATTTACTGTGAAGGAAAGCACAAACTGAGCTATTTAGGGAGAAGAATTAAAATGCCAACTCAAGTCTCAGCCAATGCAGCACAAAACTGCAATGCACATTATAAGCTACACTTGAATAACAATTTACTCAAGTACTGGCCTGATGAAATATTTCATGAATGATATAATCAAAACAGTGTAAGGGTACCCAACAGTTTAATTAAACTTCTCCTTTTACATTTGTTTCTACAGTCTCCAGCACTTTTATAGTTGAATTGTATACACATCTAGTCAGAAGCCAGTCACATTGAATTCAATGGAAATTATTCCCAGGAAATGATATGTATAAAGTTGTAGCCAGAATGTTTCATTATTTGTGTAACCAATCTTAATTTACTCGTGTTTGACTATTTGGGGCAGCAGCTGAACTGATGCAATATTAAATAGCTATTACTTCAATTAATGGTTAACACTTAGCATAACCTCCCAACCTGATATAATTATACTACTACTTTCATGTCAGAAGCACACACCAAGGCACTTCTGGGTTGAAAGGATTAGTTGATGATATCACTGTTGTTCAGGGGATGCCTGAGGTGGCGCTCTTCATGTCACCAGTATTTTTGCACTGATGTGGTGTCTATTTATCTACTCACATTTGCATGCTTTGAACTGCTAGGTTGGCTGGTGTTGGATCAAATTGATGGAGCTGTAATGCCATGCAGCTCATGCTCTTAGGTTTAGAACTGCTGAACTTTCAACCTTTCAATGACCTTCTGACTTAGTGTCCTAACCATATGGACCTCTGTGGCCCCAGTTATAACTAGTAGACTAGTTATTATGCATATGTGCATGCCGGTCTTAGTCCACTCTTTGCTTGCAAACATTTTCCCATAATTAATTGAAAATTAAACTTAATTTAGTTTAATGTTAAACTGTTAGTTAAAATGGAATAGGATTCAGATGACCAAAAGTGAGATAAATTTAAGAAATTTAAGAAAAGTTGGAATTTTTTAATGTTGGCACTGTGTCCATATTTGGGTGTTGAAGCAAAATACAAGTGAGCTATCCTTACATTGTTGTTGTTAGTTCCCCTTGGACAAAGTTCCTCCAGGCCTTCCTGTCCTCTCTGGAGTCCATTTTTACTCCATGCTTGAGAGAACCAAAAACCAGGCATTGTTGACTTTTCGGTATAAGAAAATTTAGATTCAGGACTGTGAATAGTACATACTTCATTATATTTAGCAAGATAGTAAAACACACACACACACAATGTGTGAGAAGGGAAAGAGGAAAGACAAGGACAAGGAGAAGTAAGAGGGGGGTGAGGAAGGAAGGAAGGAAGGAAGAAATTCATATATGAAACAAAACTAGTATAATATATAAAGTGATGTCATTGAATTAAATAAGTAGTATTCTGCCATCCATATTTAATCTTCCATGTATTATGGGTTTTCTAATAGTAAAATGTTTGTTCAAATATAGAGAGATAAATTCTTCAGATTCTTGAAGAATTACCAGAATGTGAGTGTTTCTCCAGTCTTGTAATATCAATTCTAATTTAACACTGTACCAGATCCATTTGATTATCCAAAGCACTAGAAATAACTTAAAGAACATAAGAATTTTCAAAACTTGCTGACCTCCAGAACCAAATTAATATATGAAATTAGTTGCATTCACAAGGGAGCCATTAGGATATCTAATGAAACTTGAAAAGCTCTGACTGCAGGAAATTTAAGTAAATGCACTGTCAAGAAATCCTCCTGATGTATGATCCTATGGCAGTAATTCAAGTAGGTTTCTTTAAATCAGTTGTACATGTTGGGATTTAGACAACTACACACTTGCATTTTTTTTAAAAAAAATTACAAATTTATGAGAAACATTTTAAAGATTCACTCAAGACAGCTGAATGGAATTATTGAGGCAATCTAAATATCAAACATTAAAGATAAACAACATATTGCACTCTAAATACCTTATTTTGTGATAGAATGTTCTTATATTCAGGTGGCCTGGAACTCAATTAAAGCAAAGATGATTAGATTTATTTATTATAAAATGACTTGTACAACAAAATCTCGATTTATAACAACCATTTCCAGACTGTTTTGTTGAAAGTATAGCAGTCAGATTGATTTACATATAACACAATTCTCTTGACATGGAAACTTCATGGCTATCACAATGCACAGCTGCTTCTTTAAAACCTTACACATTATTTGTCATAGATCCATGGACTATTTGAAATAAAGTTCACTTGGAGCCGATGTTCAGTCAGTAATTATGATGAAAAAGCTGCAGATGCTAGGAAGCTACTTGAAAGTGTTGGGCATTTGCCATATACAGGAAAATTATGCATCTTGGATCACAAGCAACCCCCTGTTGGTCACTGGTCATTTTGCTTCATTCAAGCACACTACAATTTGCATCTAGTGATGGAACCCACTGCACAAAATCTGCACTTTCATAGAGAGTTGAGCAACAATAATTCCTTCACATTCCAACAGTTGGGTCAATTGTTAAAGATGCTTTTGTTGTTTTTATTTAGAAGAAATCATGTCCTTAGAAATTTATTGAAGTTTTGTTGTGTGTCCTACTGATATCTGATGTGCATTTAGTGAAAGCAAGAGAAAAAGCAGCTTGTGTTCTCAGGAAACAAATGCAATGGCTTTAAAGAAGTTTCAGGGAAATGCTATGATTGAGTGTGCACTTTGAAGCACCTTCTGGGAATCAAACCAGCAAAACACAACTTCAGTAAGCTGCTTCTCTTTAAAGAGATAAAGCTATAAAGATCTTTCTATGTGTCTTAATTATACTATATAATGATTATTTCATTAGTCTCTTTTTACTAAGTCTTTATGGACTCTCTCTCTCTTCCTCTGCTATCTATCATTTGCTATTCATCTCACCTAGATATATTTCTTACAAACATATTTCTAAATAATGCTGAATAGCCTTACAAATAAATTGGTCCCTGTGAAATAAAAGAAAAACATGAATCTTGCTTCCCCCAAAAGACATAGTTAAAATAATAGTTAATAATAGTAGTAACAATATTCTGTATATTATACATTGGGGTCTTGATAAGGCTTAATTCTCTATGCATTTTCCAGTCTAAATAAGTATTTTCTTAAGATTTCATATAGAATTACCATAGATTGGTGGCATAATAGAATTTCCTATTCTATTATAGAAACTGGAAAAAAACAAAAAATGAATTATAGCTATAATACATTGCTTTTGTTGTTATCCTGCTTTGGTGTTGATGACAATGTTAATGATTGAAATATAGACAGAACTGGCAGAAAAACTGTGACATCTTTTTTTCCTAATGGATATATACCAGAGCAAAGCAACAGTTAAAATATTGACTGCTTTGCAAGTAGGATATTTTATAAGACCCAGATGAGTTATTTCCTACTTGTTTTGAAAATTATTCAGTTCATGTCTGAGTGCATTCAAATGAATGGTGGAAAGCAAGAAAATCAATTTGCTGCTTAAGTGTACTAAAGCAAAATAAAAATATGTGATGTTACCTGTTTGTCTGACAAAGCCTAATTAGTGATAATTTTAATTTTTAATTACTGCCTTCTGAGGCTATTTTCTGAAAAAGACTGTGATGGTAATTGTGCAAAAATGGGCTGCTATGGGGGTGGGATGGATTATACATCAAAATGATCCTTTCAAATACTCAACTTTCCATTCAATAGTCAAACAAATGTAGCCCAGTGATTACAATAGAAGGGATATTCATATGCATGCATATAAACCCAACAGAGACAGTAATGAATGATCCAGAATCAGTTCTTCTATGCTATTTGATGGCTCTTTAGATCACTCCTATATCACAAATTAATGTCAATCTACACTAAAATGTCCCAAACATCATTTAGGTAGGGTACCAGGGACAAGGAGGTTTCTGGTTTAATCAGAGGAACACCACCAGACCACCACTTTCAGGATTCACAGCAGAAACTATAATACAATGTCTAGAAGCTATAGTATTTCCACACACATACAACCCAAAATATGAATCCAGTATGTAAATGACAACTTCATTGTGCAACAAATATATAATTACCTGAGGGACCATCTTTTTTCCAAGAATCTATACCTATCCAATTTGATCCAGCAGATTGGACATGCTGCAGATCCTGTCAGCTGAAGAGTGTCCACTGATGGGAATTATAAGATGGGCCTTCTCTGCTATGGAATATTCTCCTCTTGGAGATTACAATGGCCTCAATCCTATTAGCCTTTTGCAAGGTTTTAAAATGTGTCTATGTACCCAGGACTGTGACTTGGAATGTGTTGAATGTCCGGTTTCTTGAATTTACTGTTAGTTGGTTAATTACCTTGGCTGCTGTAGGTATTTTCTGGATATTTTCACCATATTATTGTTTTAAATTGTTTAATAGTTTTAGTTTTGTAAGCCATCTATATCCACTTGGTTAAGCTGTGCAGCTGAAGAAAATGAATGAATGAATGAATGAATGAATGAATGAATGAATGAATGAATGAATGAATAAATGAATGAAGGCAAGACTCATGAAACAATATTTTAAAAGGAATACAATTCATAATAGAAAGAAAACAGTACCATAAACCAATTAATGTCCTCCAAAACATTTTAAGTAAATCAAGAGATCCAGGGTCTGCAACATACCATAATTGTGTAGGCCAGATAGCAGAAGACTATCAGAGCATATCAGAAAATACAATGAAAACTCCATAATATCATGCAAATTTAACTATACTTTGAACTTGAGCATCTTAGACCAAACGAAATCCAAAAATGCTTAGGAATTTCTGGAAGCTTGACATTAGCCATCAATATGCACATAGAGATGAACTATATTTATACACTATTCAAAAGAGATACTAAAAAGCTAAGAAGTAAAAAAAAAGATCACAGCAATTTTCGCTAGTAGCCTGAAGCCAGACAAACATGGATTGACACATGTAAACAATTAAACAGAATACAATACCCTAAATCAAGGAACTATTAAGGAGAAAACTAAATTCCCACCAAAATGGCATTTACTGTATATAAGCAGAGAGCAAATCCCACACTTACTTGTAATGATGTAACCTAGTTGGATATTAAAACATCTGCAAACAAATAACCAAGTTCAGAGAAGAAATATCTTTCAGATAAGACTGTCATCTCCAAAAACCAGTCCCTTACATCAGGGTACCCCAATGTCTGTCCTGTAGACCAGCATTGGTCCATGGCATGCCAGAAACCAGGCTTTGCAAACAGAATGCAGGCAGCACACAAAATCATGCCCTCTCCAGTCTGCTGAAAAACTTCTCTTCACAGAACTGGTCCTTGGTGCCTGAGGTTGGGGACCACTCCCTGCATATATCTAAAAAGTCAAGTTATCAAATAAGTGTAAGAGACATTATGCAGACAGGCTGTCCACAATGTTCAGTTGCATTCAAGCCCAAGATTTGCATGATCTTCTGCCAAGATCAAGTATATTTCCATTAACCTAAGTGTGTGATTACTGTTTCATTGTAATTTGTTCTATTGTTAACAAGTATCTGCATTTACAGTTGTTTTCTCCTACACAGTTGCTTGCTTGCTTGTTTGTTTATCTGATGATTTAATGGGAGCATGGGTGGTCTTAATCTTGCAGAAGTTTGCTTTTTTAGTGCAGTTCATGCTAGGATAAAGAATATCAGGGCGATCTGAGAAAACTACTGTAATACAACTATTTGAACAAAAGTGAATTTGAAATGAAATTTTGTGAATTTGCACATTTTTAATATTGGTCAATAGATACTTATGTAATTTAATTATGCAATTTTATTTGAAATTTATATAACAAGATGAAGGGAGCTATATAGTCAAACTACTCTCAAACTCTTTCAAATGAGCCAGAGTGTTGTTCAATACATCCTGTTTATTGCTGCTGCTGTTGTTGTTTCTTCTGAAAATAATTGTGATAAAGAATCACATCTGATAGTGGTTCTATTTCACAAAAGTAGTAAATATAAACTGAAAATCAAAGATGCCTGTACAGAATATTGGTGGAGTGAATTGCTTCTTGAGTCTCTGAGTGCCACTGCCAAGCTAACAAGTATGTTTGAAAAATGAACACAAGGATGGGACAAGAGCTATTTCCTTGTAATGTAATGAGACAGCAAAACAAAATGAAGGTTTCACAAGTCTTGATCATTTGATTCTTGTTTTTGACATCTCATTTGTCAGGCTCAGTAGCAACGACTTAGTAACTTACCATGCAAAGATTTTTGTCAAGTAAGTGGGAAATAAAAATTAGAGTTACTGTTTAAATTACTTGTACAGAATTTCCATTGAAAAGAACTCATCCCTATTATTTCATGTAAAAAGTACAAGGCACAATAATTCGTACTATCCAAATTAAAGTTTAATTTCTTGTGCTTTCATTTTATGTATACAACTGTGTCTGCAAAGAAGTGCTGGACTGCCCCTGGAACTTTATAGGACAGAAAGCTAATTACCAGATTGCAGGGGCACAGAGCAATCACATGAGGAGACCCAAACTCATTGGTAGTGTCATATTGCAATGAACGAGGACATACAATATATTCAATTTTGCAGCTATTAAGATTGTTGGATAAGCAGATACAAAAACAGCCAGGAAAGTGATTGAAGCCTGGAAAATGGGCCCCTCATGCTGATTTACTACCAATTTATCAAGTACTTTGGAAGTGACGGCTTGACAGTACAAGGAAACAATAGCCAATGATTTAATCACTGGCTATCAAAACTCCAATCAACAACTAAAAAGCACACACTCTACTAAAGTGAATTTTCCTGAGGATGAGCTCCAGCACGAATTTGAAAGCTTAGAAGACTAAATCTCTGGTCTCAGTGACTGACCCAGATTGGATCCACAGCAGTATCCTGGGACACGTATGTTTGCCTTCATTTGTAAGTGATCTCTATGTCCATGCGTGTTTGCAAAGCTTCAATGAAATAACCTGAGAGCTTTTAGTTCAGTGGTTACTCTCCTTGTTGTTAGAATTTATAGTGGAATTATTTCATTGTGTAAACCCCCTTTCTTTTGTCTGTCTTGGTGAAAAAAGTGAACCAATTAAACTTAATGGATAGCCAGATGGAAAAATTACTGCATATTATTTAATATTTATGTATTTGCTTTAATTTGAGCAATGATTATAAAAGACATTGTAGTTACATTTACAAAAAATGCAATTTAAAGAAAAAGAAACAAAAACTTGAGTAATCTTACATAAGATACAGATGCACTTGGTGATGGTCACCAAGACATAAATGAATTTTTCCAGGTGATAGCTGATGGAGAGCAAAATTAAATGCAAAGGAAATGAACCAAATCTTGTGACAGCCTTGTCATAAAGGTATTTGTTAAGTCCTCGGACTTACGAATGACAGCTCGGCAACAGCCAGGCGCGCCAGAGCCAATCAGGCGCGACCTGTAGTTGCCGGGCTGTCATACGTGCGGCTATTGGTTTCCCTGTCTGACAGCTCCATATAAATAGCTGTCAGACAGGGAGGGGGTGCTGGTCTACTGTTCTTGTTTCACATTGCCTGTAAATAAAGTTGGTTGACTTACCTTTACCTCAGATGCCTCCCGCCTGGTTCTTTCAGAGAACTTAACACTGGCGACGAGCTGGTGGTATCACGGGCTCTGAGTTCAACCTACAGGACAAGCAAACAATTATTAGGCACCCCGCATTGCCGGGAAATCTTCATCGCACCTCGCTACGCCTCAACGGTATATCGCCATGGCTGGGATGCCCGCTTTCGCTACCTTCGGGACGGCCGGCGAATCCTGGGCCGCTTTCTTGGAGCGGTTCGAATGTTTTTTAATCACAAACAACCAGCAGGGGTGTTCACAGGCCAGAAAGTGCGGGTTCTTCCTGACTGCCTGTGGCCCCGAGATTTAGATTTTAGATTTAGATTTTTTTTTAGATTTTATTAATATTTGTAGGCCGCCCTTTTCCCTGAGGGGACTCAGGGCGGCTCACATAAAATCGGGGAAGGGGAATACAGACATTAAGATAAGACATATAATAAAATAGTAAACAACATACATTCATCATTCGGGAGGGGAACTATCCTTGTCCCCAGGCCTGACGGGCGAGCCAGTTCTTCAAGGCTGTGCGGAAGGCCTGGACGGTGGCGAGGGTGCGAATCTCTACGGGGAGCTCGTTCCAAAGGGTCGGGGCTACTACTGAGAAGGCCCTCCTCCTTGTAGTTGCCAGCCGACACTGGCTGGCCGATGGTATACGGAGGAGGCCTAATCTATGTGATCTTATTGGTCGCAGGGATGTAATTGGCAGAAGGCGGTCTCTCAAGTATCCAGATCCACTGCCATGTAGGGCTTTATGGGTGACTAATAGCACCTTGAAGCGCATCCGGAGATCGACAGGTAGCCAGCGTAGCTCGCGGAGGATAGGTGTTATGCGGGTGAACCGAGGTGCACCCACAATCACTCGCGCGGCCGCATTCTGTACTAGCTGAAGTCGCCGGATGCTCTTCAAGGGCAGCCCCATGTAGAGCACGTTGCAGTATTCCAGCCTAGAGGTCACAAGGGCCCGGGTGACTGTTGTGAGAGCAACAGTCGGGTCGCAACTGGTGCACCAGGCGAACCTGGGCGAATGCCCCCCTGGTCACAGCCATTAAATGGTGGTCAAACGATAGCTGTGAGTCCAGGAGGACTCCCAAGTTGCGAACCCTCTCTGAGGGGTGTAGAATTTGACCCCCCAGCCTGAGTGATGGAATATTGGTCGAATCTCTGGGAGGGAAACACAACAGCCACTCGGTCTTTTCTGGGTTGAGCATGAGCTTGTTAACCCTCATCCAGTCCATAACAGCTTCAAGGCCGCGGTTCATCACGTCTGCCGCTTCATTGAGTTGGCACGGGGCGGACAGATACAGTTGAGTATCGTCCGCATATTGATGGTATCTAATCCCGTGCCTGCGAATGATCTCACCCAGCGGTTTCATGTAGATGTTGAATAGTAGGGGGGATAAGACCGAGCCCTGAGGCACCCCATAAGTTAGGGGCCTAGGGGACGATCTCTGCCCCCCCACTAACACCGACTGCGACCTGTCCGAGAGGTAGGAGGAGAACCACCGCAACACGGCGCCTCCCACTCCCACCTCCCGCAGTCGTCGCAGAAGGATACCATGGTCGATGGTATCGAAAGCCGCTGAGAGGTCAAGGAGAACCAGGATGGAGGAATGTCCTCCATCTCTGGCCCTCCAGAGATCATCGGTCAATGCGACCAAAGCGGTTTCTGTGCTGTAACCGGGTCTGAA
The DNA here is from genome assembly GCF_009769535.1 of Thamnophis elegans. Classification (NCBI taxonomy): domain Eukaryota; kingdom Metazoa; phylum Chordata; class Lepidosauria; order Squamata; family Natricidae; genus Thamnophis; species Thamnophis elegans. The sequence continues at coordinate 57,751,074 of NC_045545.1, forward strand.
GCCTGACTGGAAGGGGTCTAGATAGTTTGCTTCCTCCAAGGACCGCTGGAGCTGGAAGGCCACCACCTTCTCAACAACCTTCCCCAGAAAGGGGAGGTTGGAGACTGGACGATAATTATTAAGGATAGCTGGATCCAAAGATGGCTTCTTCAGGAGGGGTCTCACCACCGCCGCTTTCAGTGCGGTGGGGAAGTTCCCCTCCCGAAGTGAGGCGGTGACAACCGCTTGGATCCAGCCTCGTGTCACCTCACTGCAGTTAGTAACTAACCATGAGGGACACGGATCCAGTACACAGGTGGAGGTACTTACAGCCCTCATGGCCTTGTCCACATCCCCGGGGGTAACGTCTTGAAACTCAACCCAGAGTTGTTCAAATTGATCCTCCTGTGCCTCGGCTGGAGCTGCAGGGGTGGAGTCCAAGTCCGACCGAAACCGAGCAATTTTGTCCGCTAAGAATTGGGCATACTCTTCGGCTCTGCCCTGCAAGGGTTCCCCCGCTTCCCTTTTGTTCAGTAGGGAGCGGGTTATCCTAAACAGGGCGGCCGGGCGGGACTCAGCGGACGCAACCAAGGTGGCTATATGGGATCTTTTTGCAGCCCTAAGTGCCCTGGTGTATTCCTTGGTGCAGGTGGTTACCATTGCTCGGTTCGCTTCGGACTTATCGGACCTCCAACGGTGCTCTAGGCATCTCCTCCGGTGCTTCATCTCCCGGAGTTCCTCGGTGAACCAAGGAGGTCTCCGGGATCCGCCGCCTCGGAGGGGCCGCAGTGGCGCAATCCGGTCAAGGGTCTCCGATGCTGCCGAGTGCCACGCAGCAACCAGAGTCTCCACCGGACTGTGGGCGAAAGTGTCAGGAATAACCCCAAGCTCTGTCTGGAACCTTGACGGTTCCATAAGACGCCTGGGGCGGAACCACCTGGTCGGTTCCTCCTCCCTACAGTGGGGGTTTGGTCTCTGAAAGTCGAGCCTCAGTAGGCAGTGGTCTGACCACGACAGGGGTATGATGTCGTTCCCCCTCAGACCAAGATCACAAATCCACTGCTCCGAGAGAAATACAAGGTCAAGCATGTGTCCCGCCGAATGGGTTGGGCCTCGAATTACTTGGGTCAAGCCCATGGCTGTCATGGAAGCCATGAACTCCTGCGCCCCCTCCGAGTTTTCACCGAGCGACGGCAAATTAAAGTCCCCCAGGACCATCAACCTAGGGAACTCAACTGCCAGCTCGGCTACCGACTCGAGGAGCGAGGGGAGGGCTGCTGCAACGCTGTTGGGAGGCAGGTACGTTAACAGCAGACCCACTTGACCCTTGAGGTCCAACTTTAACAGCAAAGACTCACACCCGACAATCTCCGGAGCAGGGACCTTACGAGGAACTAACGACTCTCGGATAACAACGGCCACACCCCCACCCCTTCCCTGGGCTCTCGGCTGATGTAGCACCTGAAATCCTTCTGGGCACAGTTCTACAAGGGGGACTCCTCCCTCTGGGCCCAGCCAGGTTTCAGTAATACATGCCAGGTCTGCCCTCTCGTCTAAAATTAAGTCCCGGACGAGAGGAGCTTTATGTACAACAGACCTGGCATTTAGCGACAACAGCCTGAGACCAGGGTCCTGACTGCTTACGCCATCTGGTCTCGGAGTGGGACTCCTAGGGCCAGAAGGAGGGATCTCTGTAATGTAGCGAACCCTCCTTCCCTGGTAATGGCCTGCCCTAAAGTCCCCGCCGTATCTGCCTCTCCCTGTTACGACCGTAATACCCCGACCCTCTCCCGTGTCTCTAGTCCCCTCAACCACCCCCGTGGCCCCCGCATCTCCCGGCAGGTCCTCCGAATCATGCGTACTCATACACTCTTCCAAGCAGTCCCCACGTTAAAGTTAAAAAAACACAAAATTTTACAACAATATGGTTATAAAAGTGGGCCATTCATTCATCTCACACATATCTCATACATATCCCATACAAAGAAAGAAGAGAAAGATGAAAGAAAAGGGAGAAATTAAAAATTGCGCAATTGATTAATTTAAAGTGCGAGTTCAGGTGGTAAAAAGTCGGCTCTCAATGTTCAGAGTTGAAATGGCTGAGGACCAGTTATAGTTCAAGCAAAACATATGGGGGAGTGTCTTATAGCCCCTCTCTTTTTCTATAACTTTGTTAGTCAGAAGGTCCTGTGGGGGTTCAAAACAAACCCGCGGTGCAATCATCATCTGTCCACCAGCAGTACAAATCCAAAGTTTTTCTTCTGGAAATAGGGCCACTCCAAGAGATTCCCAGTGGCACACCATTAAAAATAAATGGTAAGAGATGAAACAGGCGTTGTACTTGCCTAGAGACCCCGTTGCTGTTTCCAAGATGGGGCTTGCTCCCTCAGTATTAAATAGCCAAGGCAGCCTGAAAAGCTTCGGAGTCTCTGAGGCCAATGGGATCTTCCAGGTCTGCAGGATCCAGAGATGGTCTTTCCAGTTCCGCAATCCCACAGCAGACAAACGGAGGGCAGGGGTGGGGGAGGCAATGGGGCCGCCGAAACACGACACCACTGCCACCGAGCTGGTATTCCTCTCCTCGCCGCCGAACAGCTGGTGTAAATAAGGTAGCACGGAGATCGCTAAAGCCGCCCAAGCCTCCACAGTCCGCGGCTGCAGTGTCCTAATGGCCCGGAGATGGTCCTGGGGGTGGTCGCACAATCGTGGGGCGCTCCCGCCGCTAGCAAGCACAGTTAGAAGATGGAACAGGCGACGGAGCCCCCAGAAAACGCCGCCGCCATTTCCAAGCCGAAATTCTCCTCTTCGCTGCCGAGCGGCCCGACCAGCATGGAAACCGCCAAAGACGCCGGAGCCCTTGCGGTTCGGGGCTATCCCCAAAGAGGTAGCCCCTACCGCTGACTGATCTTTTTGGGCTCCCTGGGTCTTGGGCTCCCCGAACGAGCCTCTTGTGTTGTATTTTAAAGATATTACCCGCGGTTTTTCCTGCATTTTCGTCGCTAGTTTTGGAGCGGACAGAGCCTTGCAGCCATCTTAATCATCGCACATGCGCAGAGATGTTTGGGACGGCTCTCTCCTTCGCAGCCCCACGGCCCGTCTATGATTTGACATGGGACGAGCTCATGGTGGGGCTCAAGGCTCATTACGCCCCAACACCTTCTAAAATTACACGCCGGTACGCCTTCCGCCGGTGTGTCCAAAAGGTGGCTGACTCAATCAACCAGTTCATCCAGGCACTACAGGTCGCCGCTATCCAATGCGACTTTCCTGACCTGGAGGACAATCTGACCGAGCAGTTCATCTGCGGCCTAAAGGACATCTTCCTCAGGCGGCGACTCCTCGCAAAAACAGACATCACACTGACTATAGTCGTCGAAGAGGCGCGGGCCATGGAGCTCGCGGAGCTGTTAACCATGGAAATGGCCCGCTACCTGCCTCCCGTGCCTGCTCTGCCACCAGTGCCTGCTCTGCCTGCACCAACCCCTCCACCTCCGCTGCCTCCTTCGCCTTCAACCTGCCTCATTGACGAACTGGTTTCCTTGCCTGACCCGTTCTGTGAAGACCAGGTCGATCGCCTGAGGGCCATTCCCCGGCGTCCTCAGCCTCCTCAAGCCCACGCTGCTGTGGCGGTGGCCGCCTGCCTCGGCTGCGGAGGCAACCACGCCCGGGCGTCCTGCCCCTTCAAGACCTCGGTGTGCCGCCGCTGCGGCAAGAAAGGCCACCTGGCACAGGTCTGCCGGGCCACCCTGCTACCTCCAGCTCAAGCTGACCAGCCTCTCCCTGTCTACGGTCCTTCCACGGCCAGGTTTTCCTGGTCGCTGTGGATGCCTACTCGCGCTGGGTGGAGCTCATGCTCATGCACTCCACCACAGCGGAGAGTACGGTGCGGGCTCTGCGATGCTTGTTCGCTACCCACGGGTTGCCGGACACGGTGGTGTCTGACAATGGCCCGCAATTTTTCTCCGCAGTCTTCCAGGCCTTCCTGGCCATCCAAGGGATCCACCACGCTCCAGTCGTCCCTTACCATCTGGCCAGAAATGGCCAGGCAGAGAGGAAGGTCCGTTCAGCCAAGGAGGCTTTGAGCCGCATGGACCGTGGCGACTGGCAGGCAAGGGTGGATGCTTACCTTATGGCCCAGCACTCCACTCCTTGCCCCCTCATGCGGCAAAGCCCCGCAGAGCTGTTGATGGGTCGGCGCCTGCGGACCACCCTGGATAGACTACACCCCCTCTATTCAGGACTTCAGCCTGGCAACCTGGGGCACCCTTCCTGTTCTTTTGCTATTGGGGATTTGGTTTGGGTCCGTAACTACCCGGGGGACCCTCGGTGGGTGCCTTCCACCATCACTGATGTAACCGGCCCCGTTTCCTACAGGGTCCACCTACCCAATGGCAGCGAGTAGCGGCAGCACCTGGATCAACTGAGGCGCCGCCACCCTCCGGAGGCCACCAGTCAAACCAACATGCAGAGGCCGGCCGCCGACATCTTGGAGCCTGCCCCAGATCCGCCGCAGTTCCAGCACACTGTTCCATCGCTGGCCTTCCCCGAGTCAGGCCACCCCTGCCCGGCCGCTGGGTCACCGCAGCCCCCAGCACAGCCCCCAGCAACCGCTCAATCCGCCTTCACCTTCCCTTCTTCCGCCCAGTTAGGCCTTCCATTGTCAGGCCCTTCCCACCCCCTGGCCACCTACCGGCCCATTCAAAAGCAACCACCTCTTCCAGCCACACCCCCTCCACCCGGCCTACCTTCTTCTGGGGCTCTGCCTCCTAGTCTAGGCCGCAGTGACATCACCTGGAGCTCCACTCCCTCCAGGGAGGAGCTCTCACGGGGACGTCTTCACTCTCCGGTGCTGCCTCTTCAAATGAGGCGTTCTGGGCATGTCCGCCTTCCGCCCGCCTACCTGCAAGAGTACGCATGCGCCACTCTTGACACATGCGCCCTCGCTGGGGGGGAAGAGGTGTTAAGTCCTCGGACTTACGAATGACAGCTCGACAACAGCCAGGCGCGCCGGAGCCAATCAGGCGCGACCTGTAGTTGCCAGACTGTCATATGCATGGCTATTGGTTTCCCTGTCTGACAGCTCCGTATAAATAGCTGTCAGACAGGGAGGGGGTGCCAGTCTACTGTTCTTGTTTCGCATTGCCTGTAAATAAAGTTGGTTGACTTACCTTTACCTCAGACGCCTCCCGCCTGGTTCTTTCAGAGAACTTAACAATATTAACTACATTGGGAACAATGACACTGCTTTTGTTTATGTGGTTGAATTAAATAACATCATATTTATATTTTGTTTTGGCCCTGCTCAAAGTTTGGAATGTGTCCCTATCAAGTCTCTCCCACAGTACAGATAATGTACTGTAATATAAAATGTAAGATTCTTACAAGATTTCCAGTGGCAAAATTCTCAAACAATTTGGTAATTTGGAACAATTTTAGATAAATATTGGTTCCCTATGTTGATGCAATAGGACCTTTATGTGCTATTAGGGAAGTCTAGATCATACAATTGGAATTACTAATTTACCATTTTTATAGGAATTTGGCATATATAAAGGAAAACTCCATTCTCCAGTGGAATCAATACTTGAATATAAACAAAAACACAGAATGACAGTTAACAGTCGAGAAAACTGTAAATCCAGGACAGCCAAACCTTTTCAGGATGAGAGGTAGCTAGCTTTCTGAGGCCACAAAATTTGGACAAGAACAGTAAAAAATATATAATTCAATTAATATGTAAACAAAATTAACATTGCCCACACAGTTCATATATTTTAATGGAACAATAAACTGAAAGGAGTTAAAAGCCTCATTTAAGGTTTTCAGAACTATGAGTAGGCTGCGTCTTCATAAAGGACATCCATGCTTTAGATAAAAGAAATCTGTATAGGAAGAAGAAATCTTTTTATGTCCTTGCTGCTACAGATTTAGGGAATAATAAGTGTGATTATCCACATAATCTTTGATTCAGAACCAATGTCATGGAGTGAACTGGATACCAGGGAAATTTATTGCTTACATAATTGTTATAGACCTGATTTTGCGCTCTGTTTCATCAAAGTTATTGTTAGTAAAAAAAGTGCATTACCAATTTAAAGGAAACTTATCATATGCTAGGAGATTCCTTTTTGTATTCATGTGACTGACTATATATACAAACTCAAAGCCAACTCAATCAATCAGAGAAAGATAAAAATTTGTCAACCAATAAAAACATCAGTTGGAAGATTTTCTTACTACCACCAGCAATGACAGATGGTGTTCCCATCTGCAGCATCTGATGCAAGTATTTTAATATACACTGCCCTTGTGATCCACACCCGCTCTTAGATCTCAGAAGAGCTACTTAAAATACCTCCTTCTTCCTCCTGATCACAATAATCAGGATTTAATTTAAAAAGAAAAGGCTTTTTTGTTGAAAGATAAGAACACAATGCAATCCTATTGATTATCTCACTAAACATCTGCCTGTAATGGCATTAAATTTTAATCTCTTCATTTGGAACAGTTTATATGGCCTTTCAGAATTTGCTACAGGCAAACATCTGATATAACATAAAATAGGATAGCTTATGTATTATTACAGCTCCATTGTTTTCCCAGTTTGATCTAGGAATTGCATTTTCATTTTATTTTTGTCCAAGTTGAAAACAAAGCCATGACATTGATGTTCGCCATTTCTTTTCACAATTATAACTTTTCAAACAGGATTGAACTAGGAACAGCATAAACTTCTAACCTATTATTTTTAAAGGTTAGAAAACAGATCTATAAAAATCAAAGTACTGTTGTAATATATATTCTTCAATCCATGAAACTCAAATACATATTGACACCTCAGGCAATAATGTCAGGAAAAAATGAAGTGTGATATTTTTATAATCAGATACAGTGAAGTTCTTGACCAATAGAATTTTTTTCTAAACATATTTCTTTGAAAGTATATAAGTGGGAATAACTCTTACTGCTATCTCTTAAATGTGTGAGCACAGGGGATCTCAAATCATTCTAGAAAAGCATTCCCATAATTTGCAGAATCATAACTTGGCATTATAAATCTTTCCTATTGGAAACAATATGAAAGTGATAGATAATCATCATCATCATTACTTTCTTTCCTGGTTGAACTGAAATGACAAGGTTTTGAAGTGGTTTCGGCAGATGAAACTAAAGGGGCTCATTTTTCCTCTTCCAAACAATTGCTCCAATGCCTCTTCCAAAGAAAGCTCAGAATAAAAAGAAAGAAAGAAATGTTTTTTTATTTATTACTTATTTTGAAGATTTATGAAAATAATTGTGACTCTCAATAGTATAAATTACATCCAATATTCTAAAAGAAAGTTGAAACATATGAATGTATGTAAGATGAAACATATGAACATATGAAACATATGAACAATACACAAGAGGCTTCACCAATCATAATACACTATGTCTCTCAGAAGACAGGCTCATCAATCATCCTGGACCTCAAGAAAAGTTTAACAGTGCTCTTGCTATGTTGGAAAATCTCTAACCTTCAGCTTTTTAGGGTAGTTTCTTCTGTGGAATATTTTTATTTCTACTAATAGGAAAGACTAGACTGGGAAGTCAAGAAGAGGGAGGAAGAGGAAGGGAGGAAGCAATGATAAACCACTTCTATATTTTTGGAACTAAATTGCATGTAGATATCCATTCATCATGGAATGAAGCCAACATCCATAAATATGAAATAAAAAAGGAGATTCCAATATTTGCACACTCAGCAGTCAAATCCTGTCTTAAGTATCATAAACTGAAACAAATAAAGTTGAACTCTATTACTGCCATTATGGGATATACAATAGAGTGGTGCTCTCAGTGTTCCTCCAGGTGAAGGAAAGGCAACAAAAGCAAGAATGGAATGTCACCGTTAATCGGTTGTCTACTAGCTTTTACAAGGGCCATAAAGTTCAAATGGTTGGCACATAATTGGAACACCAGAAGACCACTGAGAGGTTGACAGCTCAGTGGTTCAAAACCCAAAAGTGTGAGCTGCATGACAGAATGAGTCTTGTCAATTTGTCCCAACTTCTGCCAACCTAGTAGTTCAAAAACATGCAAATGCAAGTACATAAATAGATATCACTTCGGTGGGAAAATACCAGGACATGAAAGAAGCCCCCTTGGGCATCCCTTACTTTTAGGATATTGTGGTCAACAGTGATGACTCCAGCTAATCCTTTGAACTCAGAAACACCCCGGTAGGTGCTTCCAACAGAACGTAGTAGTAGTACTAGTTTTATTAATCATATTGAATTATTATTTTGTGAAATCCACTTAATGGAAGATTATAAGATTATATGCAAAATACTGAAATGACATAAAACATAATTATTTTCATAATAGATTGGTATTTGTTTAACTGGGTAAGGAATGCTTACCTGTCTAATGGAAAATCTAACTTGTGGCAAATGCAATATGTCCAAGGTGGTTAAAGAAAATTATAAATAAAAAGTCCATCTTGTTTGAAACCACTTGCATTCAGTTAATGAGCCAGTTTGGTGTAATGATTAAGGTGCTGCCCTGAAAACTAGGAGACTGTAAATTCTAGTCCCACCTTAGACATGAAAACTAGCTGAATTACTTTGGGCCAGTCATTATTAGCCCTACCCATCTCACAGGGCTTTTGTGATGGGAAAAATAGAAGTAGAAAGCTATGATAGGTGGAAAATACATTTAATAAATAAATAAATAATTTTGCTGCCTTGAATTATTTGTAAAAATGATAAAGGCAGGATACAAATAAATAAAATAAACCAGATAAAAACTGTAAAGCCCAGAACCTAAGTTTCATGGTAATCCAGTCCCTGTTTCTAGACAACATGACTTAAAAGGAAGAGATATATCCCTATGGAGACTTCAACAATGGGAAAGATGAATCTCTGAGGGAATTATTAGCATCCAAAATCTCCTATTTATCAAAAGAACTTCCCAGAATTAATAATTTACAAGTGTGGCAGAAAATTGCAATTGTTATATCAGTTTTCGGGGGGGGGGGGGACGGACCTTTTTTTAATCTGTGATTTTGTTGATACAAGCAGGAATTTATGAAATGAAGTGTTCCACTAATGTATAACTCCCTGATATTGGGATACAAATTATGAGTTACCTGTTTGAAATGAGCATAAAAATGTTTAGTTTGTAAAAATATATTAGTCATTAGAGTTACACTGACTGTCAGAATAACAGTTCCATTGCTGCTTCTATCTAGTTGAAAGAAATAGCTCTTGCTTTCTTATAATAAAAATAAGCACACGAGTTGCCAGCTTCTTATTCTGAAAGCTTTTGACACTTACATATATTTACATCTTGCACATGCTTTATTATCAGTCAGGGATAAAAGCTTTCCTCTCTTCCCCCTCCCCCCCTAAAAGAAATTTAGAGTTCATTTTAGTACTCATGAAAATGAAGAATGTGTAACGCTGATGTTATTCATGCAGAGTTAAAGATAAGGCTGCTAAACATTGTTGCAGTTGAACCATTTTTACTGCTGGTTACATGACAGAAAGTGTAAGGTAGTACATATCTAAAAACTGAAAGTAGGATTTAAAGACTCCCCTGATATTTTTTGTCTAAGTCTCTCTTATTTAAGAGGCATACATGACCGGAAGTACCATCATTAACTGGGAGAATGTCTTAAATATATAATGTTTCCATCCATAATTGCAATAGAAATAGCACTTAGACTTATATACAGCACTCTCTGGATGGTTTACCATGTAGCATATAGTCCCCAACCTCAGAAGGATGGAAGGCTGAGAACTGTGACCCCCATCAGAATCGAACTCCAGGCTGTAGTTCTTTGCCTGCAATATTGCATTCCAACCACTGTGCCATCAGGACTCCATAAAGTTATCTATTTCCTTCCCTCACTTATCCTAGTTTTTAACACCCAGTATACTCTGCATATTCTGCAGTAGTGGTGGGTTCCAGGCACTTTTCCCCAGTACAGGTGTACTGGTGGTAGCTGGGAGCAGCAGCCACCGTACCGGAATGGTGGCTCATTTGGCCCACCACTTTTTGATGCAAACGGGCCAATTGCGCATTCGCAAATAGCATGTAGCTCCTGCACAACCTCTGCCAAGCAGCTAAGTGTCGCTAGAGAGTGGCATGCCTGATGAGGACACCCAGCCCCATCACAACATACCAGTTGCGATGTGATCCAGAATCCACTACTGCTCTGCAGTTATATTTCATTCAACTTTCATTATTTGAATTTATTTTCAGCAATAAGTCGAAGTTGTCAGGATTCAAAGGTGTGCAGAATTTGTGTGTGAAACAAAGTTCATCAGCAGTAAATTAGAGGTCACATAGTGTAACGTCTTCTACAGCTAGGAAAGGATCTGAAATATATATTTTTCCTTCCTATAGAAATAAAAAATAAAAAATTTCCATAAAGCATAAACACTTAATTTAATAATGTTCCAAGGGAATATATACCTTTGATCTACCCTGTTATGATCTGAGGAACCAGACTAAACAACTACATCACTTCATAGATTGAAATATTTATAGTGCTTCAAAATGAAACAAGCCACATTACTTCAATGAAAACAATATATCTGCAATAGCTCTACTGTATAAAACATGAAATATTGGTTTGGAGACTCAAATCAATCATGACTTTAGTTTTTCAAGAAAGAAAAGATCTTAGCCCCTTTCTATATGCATGGGCTATGGTAGTCTGAAGACTGGATCATCAGGATTCCAAAGGGCATCTGGAATGACATCCCTCCAGATATTTCCACTTTAATGGCTTTCTGTAAACTGTTAAAAATTGAATTGTTTTCTTAATTCTTGGGATATAATGATTATCAACCCTATGGCAGTGATGGGAAACCAGTTTAGCACCGAGTGCCCAAACCAGAACGTGCGTGAAGACCAGCTGCCCAGCACGTGCATGCCTAGTTTGGCTGTTTTCAGGGTCATTTTCACGCCGTTTTTAGGGCTGTTTTTGGCCTGAAAATGACCCCAAAATAGCCAGAAAAATGGCCTGATTTTTTGCTGTTTTCAGGCTGTTTTCCAGCCCTCCGGCATCTGTGAAGACCAGCTATGCATGTGTGCACCGGAAACCAGAAGAGCAGCTGGCGATGGGGTGCATGCTCACAGAAAGGGCTCTGAGTACCACCTCTGACATGCGTGCCATAGGTTTGCCATCACGGCCCTATGTTTTTGATATGAAGTTAGTCTTCTGATAGACTCTGTTCTTTTCTTGATTATGTGTCATTTTTTTTCCATTATAAGCTGCCCAGGGTAGGCACAAAATTGAATTAAATAACATGAAATGAGGCTTGCATAGGTTTTCGGGAGCTGGGTCAATTAAATATCACCTTAGTTCATGTTTCAGAGGAAATATTGCTTCCTAAGTTTTGCTGAACTAAAACACTAGATCTTAAAGGGATCACTAGCTTAGAATTCTTCAGATGTTTTTGCCTAAGTAAAATTCTCTAAAATATCTCTTATTTTTCACCTCAGGTGAGGTTACTAAATGGATAATCAACTGTAATTGTGTGGTGAAGAATCTAAAACTGAAACTCTGAACTCTAGCTGCTAACTTTCTTCCCACAAGCTTTCCAGTTTCCTACAGTTTACAGCTTCATTTTCTTTGTTGTTTGGATAATAGAAAGTTTCCCAGAGAAGATATTTCTGACTAGCCTAAACATTTTTAGAGCAAATTTTAACTTATGGAGTTCTTAATTTTATTTATTTATTATTTATAGCATGTGTTTGCTGCCCATCTTGTATCAAATGACTCTGGGTGGCGAACAGTATAAATTCATGAACTCATTTCTCATGAAGACATGATGCTTGTCATCTTTTTTACTTTTCTCACAATTTATTTATAAACAAATATTGTTGTCTGCTCTGTTCTCCAGTGTTCTGTTCAAATATCATTTGATAATTTATTCAGCTGCATCTCTAGTCACTTGAGAAGTGGTAACCTCAATTGTGATTATCTATAGATCAGACAAATTGTTGTCTAGCTTTCTTATACTGGTTCTGCTACCAGCCCAGTGCTCTCTTGGTTTATTTGTGTTTAACAACAATCCTTCTACTCTATTAGACAGAAAGAAAAAAATAGGACATGAGTTTCATTTGCATCTCCAAAATGATATTTATAGCCGACTGAGTCTTTTTACTTGTATTGTCACTTTCCATTTCCCTACCATTTTAAGGCCGAAAGACACAAAAATTATAGCATGTATAAAATAGGATTAACAATATGGGGGATTTTTAAGCAAAGAAAATCTCCCCACACAACTATCCACTCCTAAATCCAGAAACAATTCCAGAAAATCTTGATGTTACCTATGAAATATAAAGATTCATCTCTCTTAACTCACAACACAATCCATGCTGTCTTTCACCTCCCCTCCATCTCCAAAAAAGAAAAGAAAATCTACATTGAATGTAATTATTGCTTACCCACGTCATAACGAAATTCATTTTTCTGTGTTACTTTTTGCCAAGTAATACTACAAGTCTTACAAACCTGCATTTCACAACATTGAATCTCTCCTTCCAATCAGGACTACATTACTGGTGAGATCATCCCCTAAAGCTTTTTAAAGGTGAGTGACATTTATAGGTAAGTCAGAAAACTTTTTCTTGGCTCTAGCAATTTGTCAGGTAGTGCAAGCGAGCTAATTGTCACAGCATTATATCTATAAGAAACCAAACTGTCCAGTGCTTATTCAAACTACACTGTAGTCCTTTTCTTGAGATTATGCCACAACCAGTCTGCAATGGTGACAGTTTTGCTTAGAAATGAACTTCCTCATACAGGCAAAGCAGAATGTCATTATCAAAATGTTAAATATATTTCCCATGTCAGGTTTTTTCCAAGCCTTGGAATGAACAGAATGATTACTAGCTTCTTCTGAGCTTGTTTCTTTGCCAAATATCTGCTTACATTTTTTTACATAGAAATAGTTCATATTTCATATTGCAACAGAATTTACGAGTCAAACTGCTAAACTATGTCACAAGTCCCTAGCCTTATTGGTGGAGAAGTATGGAAAGTTCTGTAATTACACTTATTTTATAATCTGTGGAGACAGAAAAAAAATCCTCACTTAATGTTCTTAATAAAATCCTCTATTTTTACCTTTACTGTTCCAATGTTTCTCCATCCATTTTAACCATTCCTCTCCTTGTTTGAGTTTTCTGTACAAATAAACAGCTACGTTCACTGTCTACTCTCAGACAGGAGTGAGGTCAATATGATTAAGTGTGCCAAGATTAAAAATGATACAACATCTCTTAGACTACACTTTGAGTAATTAAAGCATGTCTAAGAATATTAAGTTCACTGTATACATAAACACAATATTTTCCCCAATTTAATGTAATAAAAGCCCGGTACTAGGTTTCTGCATCACTCCATAGTCTGTAAATTGAGAAGCCATTTGTGTGGAAGAGCCTTAAGCATTGGGTCCATCTTGTTGTAGTGATGTTCTCTCTGGTTGTCTTTATTGGATTCTGTATAAGTTTCTCATCATAGCTATCATAACCAAGTTAAGTATATTGATGTAGAAATGCTGACTAATTGTTCATTCTTACTGGCATTTTAAAGAAAAGTTATCAGGATCCACAATAATGGAAGTACCTTCAAGCACCAACCTCTTTCAAGTTGGATTTTGTCCTTCTTTGAAGGCTTACCTGCCCCCACAGGACACTGTGTAATTATCAGAAAGGAACAGGAGAAACAGTTTGTCTTTCTATTTCTGAGGAAAAAAGTACAGCACCAAATGCACATTGAATTGGATGTGCCATCCATCCTTACTCCCTCTCTCCTCTTCTAAAATGGTGTGTAATAGTTTATTATCTATGATTATTTATTTTGCTAAGCAGAAATACTATTTCACTGATAGTTAATCTATGATGCATATATTTATATAAGCCATTAATCAGGCCATTCAATACAGGCTATGATGAGAGAACTAAATAGAGTGCTAGTAATCATATTTTCATTGATAATTCTCTACTGTATCTGAAACTGCCTAGATAATATTTGAGCCTGCTTACACATAACCCTCCTATTTTTTACACACTTGACTAGTGACATTTGGATCTACTGTAGGAAAATCCATGGAACTTCTTCAGTTAAGCAATGTGTATAGAACTTTGTGCAAAAGAAGATAGCTTTTTTCCCATCAAATATGTAATCCAAGAAAGACAGCAAGCTTAAAATGTGAGATCTTTAGCTTTAAGTTTGTTTAAGACCAAATAATGTTTAAAAAGTCATTTACAAAATGGCTCTAAGACATGAATCACATTGTGACACACAGACATACACTCTTGACAATAGCAGACAGTTTCTTTTCTAAGCTGCTAATGGCTAACCTATCTAACAGCACCCTCTAGTGCGTGCTCTAGTATTTTTACTTTTTATAAGCCATCTGGACCTTTCGTGCTAATGGTCACCTTACAGTTAAACTGTCAAGATGAATATATTTATTCCACTTCCATATCTGTTCTGATTATTTCCCTTCAATGCTTTGTTTAAATTCATTGCTAGTGAAGAAGGATAGAAGCAACATAGGTGCTATAGAAGATTAGTACTCGGGTTTCATTTGTCATTGCTCTATGAATCTTTGATTCATGTGCACAGAAACATATGAAAATGAATCCTTCAAGAAAATTGCCAAATGTCTTCAGTATATGCTAAAATCTTATCAGCAAAAACTGGGAAAAATAACAGTGTTCCCAATATTAATATTAAAACGCAACCAGGTGTAATTAACTTTCAAGTGAACCAAATTTCACTGAACAAACCCATAATTCTGATAAACAAGGCACAGTGTGTTGGCTTTAGTAATGCTGTACTTTTTCATAATATCCATTATTTATTTGTTTTATGACATGTATTTCTTAAGATATAAACCTAAGAATTAGATTATGCACCTGCATGCCCATTAATTTTCAGATATATACACTTTGTTGCATTATACAATCTATTTAACTTTTTCCATAAATCTTTCAACCAACAACATGGCACTATCTTGCATTCAAAAGGAGGTAGGCATCACATCCTCAACTAAATTGCTTCTCCCTTCATATTTTGCATTTATCCATGAATACATTAAAAATTGAAAGGGACATAAAACCTCCTTGTGCTACTCCCTGTTCAATGTTAAGCTCTCCATTAAGCATTACATTTATTCTTATGCTAACTTTACTTCCATCACATTCCACTTGTATTACATTCAGGTAGATTAAACTTTGAGGTTATGACTGATCCAATTTAGAATGCAATTAATATCAAAATGGAAAAACATTGAGATTAAATATTTTAGAACAGGATGCTCAATATCACAGAACATCTGTGAAGTGTGATACTTCCATCAGTTAGAGCAGCAGGCATCAAGTGAGATTTCTGTAAAATCAAATGATAAAATGGGAAGACAACAGTTTTGCTTCACTTAAAATAGATTTAGGACAATCAGCAAAGTATGAAATCTGTAACTTCTTTTATTACACCTAGTAATACCACTTATTACAATAGTAATAGTACTTAGACACATATACTGCTTCACAGTGCTATACAGCTCTCTAAAGTGGTTTACAGGATCAGCATATTGTCCTGCAACAATATGGGTCCTCATTTTACCAACCTGGGAAGGATGGAAGGTTGAGTCAATCTTTTTTTTTTTTAAGTAATCTTTATTAGTTATACATTTTTTAAAGAGTAGAACATACAAATACAAACACAATTTTAAACATACAACCCCCCCTCCCCCCCCCCCGCGGTGACAGTCATTCACAGCCCAACTTTTTTCTTTCCTTCCTCATTGTTAGGTCTCTAAGCCACATCTTCTCATTACAAAATTCAGGGATCTATTACAATACCCGTGTTCACTTTTAACTTTCCCCATTGTAAGTCCCTGCTGTTCTCCTTGTCGCCCACATATACCATTAGTTCCAGCTAAGATAATGTTCCGTTTCTCCTTTGTCCCTGAGCCAACCCGTCATTCTGTCCATTTCTGCACATTCATAGATCTTTTTAATTATAGCATCTTCCGACGGTATGGTAGTGGATTTCCAAAATTGTGCATAAGTTATTCTTGCGGCCACAATTATATGTAGGCTCAAATGCCATATTGAACTGCTCATGTTTTCTGGTTTAATGCTTAGTAGAAGGTTCTCGGGTCTCCATTCCATGCTTGCCCCGGTAACCTCTTTTAGCCATTTTTTAATCCTTTTCCAATATTTCGTGGCCTCAGTGCAGGACCACCAAATATGGTAGAATGTGCCATCCTTTCTTCCACATTTCCAACACAATGGAGATAACCTAGGGAACATCTTGGCTAACCTCGTTGGGGGGAAGTGCCACCTATAAACCATCTTGTATATGTTTTCTTTGAATGCTGTAGATATTGTAAGTTTAATGGTCTTACTCCATAGATCCCACCATTTGCCCATTTCAATTTCATAGCCAAAGTTTCTCTCCCATGCTATTAGAAGGCTTTTATCCATCTCTTCATTAGCATCTTGGCAGGTCAAAAATTGGTAAATCTTCGATAACATTTTCTTGTCTCCACCAAACAAAATCTTATCTAGCCCCTGAGGGTTTGGGTAGATCCCAAACCGTACCTTATCGCTTTTAAACCTGTTTCTAACCTGTAAATATTCCCATCATTCCAGATTCCTGCCCTGCTGCTCTAATTCCATCTTTGTTTTCATGTTGCCATCTTCTGTCATGATGTCTTTATATGTTATGTTTCTTGTCCAATTAAATACACTGGGATGCCTTAAGGCCTCTAACGGTGCCAACCAGCATGGAACCCTAAGATAGTATTTTTTCCTCATCTTTTCCCAGACCCCCATCAAAATCTTCCGAATATAATGTCCCATGAAGTACCTATGGGGAGTGTCTCTTTCTTGCCAGAGGGAGGCATGCCATCCCTGAGGGAGGTCATGTCCCTCTATAGCCAATAGGCACCTTCTACTCAACATCACCCAATCCTTCACCCATGTCATAATTGCTGCATTATAATATGCTTCCCAGTTGGCTACTCCGAAGCCTCCCAGTTCTCTATGTTTTTGCAATATTTGGGCTTTAATTCGTGCTTTCTTGCCTTGCCATATAAATCGAGCCACTATTGTCTCCAAAGATTTTTTTAAAAATTGTCCAATTTAGTTGGTGCCGTTTGAAACAAAAACAAAAATTTTGGTAATACATATGTCTTGACTGTCGCAATCCTGCCCATCAAAGACAGTTGTTTACCACTCCAATTAGTCATATCTTTAGATACCTGCTGTAGCAATTTCATATAGTTATCTACCTTGATAGAGGAACATCTCTCCGTGAGCCAAATTCCCAAGTATTGTATTTTATGGGCCATGTTAATCCCTAACAGGCTTTGTACTTCCCTTTTCTGGTTCAGAGTCATATTCTTAATTAACAGTTTTGTCTTCTCTTTGTTTATACGTAGCCCCGCTATCCTACCGTACTCCTCTATTTTACGTAAAAGTTGTATCCCAGAAGCCATAGGATCCTCCAGGATAAAAACAAGGTCATCGGCGAAAGCCTGGACCTTAAATTCCTGAGCTTTAGCTCATAACCCTTTAATTTGTGTGTCACTTCTCACTATTCTAAGAAGGGGTTCTAATGTGAGGATAAACTGTAGGGGGGATAACGGGCATCCTTGTCTTGTGCCTTTACCAATTTCAATATCACCCGCCTCTTCTCCGTTTACCAATAATGTCGCAGTTTGTCGTACATAAATTTCCCGAATTGCATTTAAGAAGTTTTCTCCAAACTTCATATTTTCTAGTTGTGACAACATAAAGTTCCAATTTACCCGATCAAAAGCCTTTTGTGCGTCAAGAAACATGAAGGCCACTTGTTTATCCGGCCGAGCTTCATAATATTCTAAGGCATCCAAAATAATTCTAACATTATCTTTCAAATGCCTTGATGGCAGGAAACCGTTCTGATCAGGGTGTATAAATTTATTAAGGAAGAATCTGCCAGTATAGCTGCAAAGATTTTATAATCCACATTCAAAAGTGAAATGGGCCTATAGTTTTTAATTTGGGTATGGTCAGCTCCAGCTTTAGGCAAAAGGGTTATATAGGCCTCGGCCCATGATTTCGGTGCGATAGAATCCGTCAAGACAGCATTAAATATTACTATCATCTCTTGTCCTAAGATTTCCAAAAAAGATTTATAGATTTCAACTGACAAACCATCCATGCCAGGAGTTTTGTTGTTTTCCATTTTTTTGACTGCCTTTTCTAATTCATCTATTGTTATCTTTTGGTTCAGTACCCCTTTTGCTTAATTTGAGATCTTGGGTAGATTTGCATTATCTAAAAATTCCTTAATTTGGTCCTCAGAAATTTCTTCCCTACTATATAGTTGCTGAAAAAAACCTTGGATAATTTCCTGTTTCTCCCCCTTGGTTTCTACTAATTCCCCTTTACTATTCTGCAGTTGGGCTATATATCTGCTCTCTCTTTCTTTTCGAAGTCTATAAGAGAGCCAACAACCCGGTTTGTTAGCATGCTCAAAAAAGTTTTGCTTAATCCCCCTAAGTTTCCGAGCAACATCCTCCTGGTCTAGAAGAGAGATCCCGTGCTTAATTCTAGCCATTTCTTCTTTTTTCCTATCATCTAGTGGGTTCTGTTGCAAGGCTTTTTCTACCACCTCCAATTTAGCTACCCATTTTGCCCTCTCTTCTAATTTTTTCCTCTGTGTGCCTGTTGTATATTTAATAGCTAGGCCTCTCATATAAGCCTTGGCCGTACCAAAGTATTTGTGGAGTTACTCCTTTCCTATTTTCTTCAAAAAAAACCCTCATTTCCCTTTTAAACATTTGCTGAAATTCTTGTTCTTTCACTATCTCTGTATTCATAATCCACCTTCTCTTCCTCCCCTGCCTTACTCCTTTCCACACCAATAAGAGTGGATTATGATCGGCCCAAGTATTAACTTCAATTGCTGCTTCCTTAATCAAGTCCCCAATTTCTGGTGTCAACCAGGACATGTCAATCCTAGAACAGGATTGATGTCTATGTGAAAAGAAAGTAAATTGTTGTTTCTGTGGGTGGAGTTCACGCCATACATCCTTTAATTCATATTCCTCCCTCATGTCTTCAAAGGTTTTGGGGAGAACTCTCCTCCTTTCTCTTAATTTCCCCCCCTTTTGGATGTTTCCTGGGTTATAATCCATTGTCCTATCTGCCACCGCATTATAATCACCCACCACACATATGTGGTCATAGCCTAACTCTGCAATTTTTAGATATGCAACTTTCTAAAGAAAGTACTTTGGTTGTCAATCGGTGCGTATATGGCCACCAGCAAAATTTTATATCGACCAAATTTCAATTCAACCATTAAAAGTCTCCCCTCCCCATCAGTATACACCAATTTAGAATCGATATGGTCTTTAACATACAACACAATGCCCCTTTTCTTTTCATCTGCTAAACTTGTATACATTATACCCAGCCGGGGGTAATACAACACATTTTGCTGGTGGTTCACTATATGTACTTCTTGCAGGCATGTCAAATCACAATTCTTTTTCCGTAGAGCATTCAGTATTTTATTTCTCTTTCTTACTGAATTCAAACCATTTATATTTAAAGAAATTAAGCGGAATTCATCCGCCATGTTTATTTGTGTAAGGCTTTGGATTTTGTTGTCTGCCTCGTTTGCGGTCTCTCATCTCTGCTTTGATTCTCATTTCCCCCTTTCTCATCTCCCGGGACACTATTCTTTCGCTCCTCTCCTTGGCTCTTGTTATCCAATTCTCCATCGTTATTCTGAGTTCCACTCTTCAACTGACTTTCCATAAAGTCTTGTGCATCTTGCAATGATTCAATCCGAAACCTCTGGCCTTGCCAGAGAAAAGATATCCCTTTTGGGAAAAGCCACCTATACATCACCTGAAGTTTCCTCAATTGTGTTGTTAGGTCCTGATATTTCTGCCTCCTTTCCCTCACTCTTCTTGGTATCTGTTTTAGTACTATCACCATTTCCCCCGCATACATGGTATTCTGGTCACGTGCCTTCTGGTAAATTTCTTCTCTCAGGGATCGTTTAGTAAACCTCACGTGCACTTCACGTGGCAGTTTCTGTCTCCTAGTATAGGAAGTATAGACTCTATATACGTCATCAATGTCACTCTGTATCGACAACTTATCTTTCTGGGCAATCCCTGCTATCATTTCAACCATAATTTCCTTCAGTTTCTCCCCTCTTTCCTCTGGAATATTTTGAAATCTGAGAAAGAAGGCTGACTTTTCTAATTCCAACATAGCAATCTCATCTTCCAACCTTCTATTAATATGTAACTGCCTCATCTGCCACCTCGCCATATTCCCTTCACTTTCCTTCATTTTTACTCCTAAATCTTGAATTTGACCCTCCTGTTTCTCCATTTTGCCCAAATCTCCTTTTGCTGTGAATACAGCTGTTTCATTTCACCCCTCGTGTCTCCCATTTCATTTTTAATGTCGGCCAGGGATTTTTCGGTGATCTCTTGATTCCTAGCCATATTATTTTGTATCGATAGCAAATTTGCCTGTATATTTTGCAATGTGGGTGCCTTCTCTACCCCAGCCATATTGTCTAAAATTCTGTGTATTGTTGGAGGGGTTGTAGATGGGGACGACTGAGTAGGTAATGCCAAGGTTTTTTCCCCCCTTTGCCCAGCTCATATCAATTAGGTTAAGAATATCCCACTGCTTCATAAGCTATCTGCTACCAGTTTAAGCAATGTTCCAACTTACTTTGCTGC
The DNA here is from genome assembly GCF_009769535.1 of Thamnophis elegans. Lineage (NCBI taxonomy): Eukaryota > Metazoa > Chordata > Lepidosauria > Squamata > Natricidae > Thamnophis > Thamnophis elegans. The sequence goes on from NC_045545.1 coordinate 57,771,830, forward strand.
TATCTATAAGGAAAAATATATATGAATATAGTCCCATAAAGCGATCTAAAAAAAGTACAGGAGGGGGCTCATATCAGGAAAGAAAGGAAAGAAGGGGAGGGCAAATACATCAACACAAAAAAGGAATCAAACCTCAAAGAGAAGAGGACAAAAAAGAAGAGAAGTTCAGCTCGAAGTATTCCCCTTTCAAGTGTCCAACTCCAGCTCCAAAAAAAGAGAGAAAACAATGCGCACAGTAGATATAATATTGACTGTCTCAAATGGAGCCTTAAACCTCCTATAGCAGCACAAAAGTTTTCCAAAAATCTTGGGAGCAGGCAGGGCAAGTACGCTGATTACTATCAGCTATGCCTCAGGGTAAAGACTCCGCTCTCCTGTTTCCACCACCTAGGCCGCCTTCGACGACTCTTTATGATGTAAATCCTTCTTCAATTGTTAATTCATTTGCTCCTGTTTGTCTTAATTGTCGCTAAAAGTCCCATCAAAGAGGAAAAAAAGATTGCCAGAGATGCAGTAACCAAATAGTAAATCCAACTTACTCTTCAAGAAAGTTTAGGGCATCCAGATTCACACCAAAAATCCTATGCCAAACAAAAGTGCTGTGTCATGGCTTTGGGACCTCCGTGCGTCCCTCTTCAGACGTCTGGGATCAGGGCTAAGCCTCTGCTTTGCCGAGGAGATCGCACTTCCCCCCGCCTGCAGAGAAGCACCTCTGTTCTTCGCTGAGTCCCTCCGAGACCAGCAAACGGCTGCTCTTTATGCCGCCAGACCCCTGGTTTGTCAGCTAGGCTTGAGAGCTATCTCCAAGCCTGCCGCCATAGCCAATGACGTCACCGGAAGCCGAAGGTTGAGTCAATCTTGAGCTGGTGAGAATCAAACTGCATTCTAACTACACTGCCACCATAGTTCATTATCTCCTTATGTTGGAAGAGTGCAACATATCTACTGTTTGGCTCTTTATCGTTTCTGATTGAAATTTATATCTGCTTTATATATTCACTCCTCAGCTTTATCCTGTTACCATTTAAACAGTCAGAGTGTATTCATTCTTATTTCTGACAATTTAACTTGAAGTAGGGTTTTTAGATTGCAATAATACAGAAGACAATTAAATATTATTAGATCAATGAAGAATTTTTTTCAACTTTATTTTCTCAGGATCACTTACCACTATTAAAAATTAAGGAGGATCCTAAATATTTTGTTGGTGTGGGTTATATTTACCCTGTTTCACTGAAAATAAGACCTCCCCAGATAATAAGCCCAATCAAGATTTTGAGTGCATGTGCAAAAATAGGCACTCCCTCGAAAATAAGCACCACAGCAGCAGCCATGAGGTGACGACGCTCACCTCCTCCTGCACCTCAAAAATAATAAGACCTCCCTGAAAATAAGGCCAAGTCCTTATTTGGGGGGTCAAAAATAAGACCCTGTCTTATTTTCGGGGAAACATGGTATTAAAATTGATGCATTCATTGCCAACATTGCTTTTCATGGTTGTTTGATGGAATTTTAATATCGTATTATTCTTCAAATAGGCTGGCAAATAATTTTGACTTCGTGAAACCCTGAGAGTTTCTTGGGGGGGAGGATCCTAAGGTTCCTAGGACTATGCTTTCAGAAATACTGCATTAGATAATCTTATGGTTATTTGGATGTTGCAGTTTCAATAGGACGATTCTATTGGTTATGAATGAAAACACACCAAGATGTTTTTAAAAAATGGGTGCCTTGGTGGGAGTTTACACTTTCATAAACTGAGGATGATTCCTATCATTTCTCTTCTCCTTCCAAACAAGGTTCTATGATGAAGTATTTTAATTTCCTATGAAAGCCTAACATTAAAATAGGTGCTCATTCAGACATACCAGAATTGTGATGGGAAAAAAATTGTGACTCTTTTCTGCTCTGTAGTGCTCATTCATATTTGTTCTGATAGCATCCCCATCTTTCTTCAGGCTCATTGGAAGTGTCAGATATGATGTGCTGCTTTAATAAATAGCAAAGAGATGATATGCTCATGATCACACAAGGTCTGAAGCATTTCTTCCAAATCATTTTTGTAATATGTGTAGCCCAACCATTTACTCATGCATGCATAAAACTGTTAAATGGGATAAGTGATTTAAAGGTGTCTCATGAAACAGAAAAGGCATAATGTATAATACAACCATACTGACTAAAATGTCTGGTACAAATTAATTTTTAATATTGAAGCAAAGCTTTTAAGAAAACTCAATCTTGAACATTGCATTTAAACATTGCTTTTTTTTTAGAAAAGAAATTGTATATTTGATCTCTGTTTTAATTAAAAAAAACATGCAGGTTAACCTTTTGTTGTTACTTGTGCATGTATGCATATCTCTGAACTCATTTGTGCATATTTTGGAAAATAATGACTGACTATCATAAGTTTGTTTGAATGGAAGGTACAGACTTAAAAATGTGTACTGATTCATGCACATGAATTTAAACAAAGGAATATTTTAGAAGCTGGAAGTTTTAGTGTGATTAGATCATGAAGTATTGTAAGGAAATGGAGCAGAAAAAATAAAATGAAAACCAAAATGCGGTATTTCTCATTTTTATTTTAATGAAAAATACATTGAATCAATACTACTAATAAACTCCTGTGCCTTCCCTTCCTTGTTTTATAGATTTTATGTGGCACATACAGAGATAAAAGAACCCACTTCCCTGTTCTAGGTCACTGTTCATTTGTTCCCTGCTATGAAGGCTATAATAGCGATAATTTAAAATCCAGCCTTATCGACACTTCTACATATGCTTAATTTAGATTCATATAAGTGGCTAAGTTGAGGTCAATGAAACTGCTCATGTGCTGAAAGACAAACATATGTGTTGCCATTAAATGAAAAATAAAGTTTAGATATCATAAGTTATGAATGCTGATCACAAGATTTTATTCCAACTCCTATGCTATATTACTGCTGGTTTCTTTGATGATTAGATATATCTTTTTTTTTACATTTAATATTTGTTTCTTGTTTCTTTCATGAAAACAAATGGGCACAAAGCACAAAAATTTCCGTGTTCTAAGAAAAGGAAAGAATAACTGTACTGCAACCATTTAATGGACACTAATATATTACCTAGAAGAACTGGACATTTTCCCCATGGACTCTATGGTATGGAGAAAATTCCCTTATTTTTATTGTACATTACTGTTTGAAAATGAATTTGTTGATACAGCTGTCACGGGGAATCATGAAAATGGTCTTGATATGACCCCTATTTGATGCATATTGATCAGTATTTATTCTAGGTTAATTCTTTTCTATTGTATCGTGTTTGAAACCATTTTAGTGTCTCTTCCTATTATCGTGATATAAACTGACCCCCATCTCCATCTTCAGCATTTGATATTTCAATGGAATGACCTACTTATGGGTGAACTATAAAGCAGGATGTCTCCCCTCCCCCCCAAAAAACACTGCATCAGAAGTCACTTTTTAATAGAGCCTCTTATATGCACAAGTTAGATTTGATTCCTTCAGTGATTATTTCTTTTTCTTTACCTATATCCTTTTTGGGATATAGGTTCTCATAAAATGTTCATGAATATGAATTGCCCATAATAGGAAGGTGATTGGATTTGACTAATTTCTAAACCCTGAAGTGAATTGGATTTCTTTATAAAAAGATAGTATCAGCCAAATGATGTTAATTGATGCATATTAAATTGACCTTGAATGTTCCTGGAGCATTTTTCATAATCTTAAGATTAAAAATATAGTACATCTTCAAAAATTGACATTTTTTTGCCAAACTGTCTATATTCAGGAAAGAGAATGTAATTATGTGGCTGAGAAATCTAGCTCTAATCATAATATAATGGTTTTACCAAGATTATTCAATTTCAGTCCTTTGGCAACAGGTTGTTGAAATAAATATACTGCAATATCGTTTATAATGTTTAGTGATCTTTGGTAATTTTCTCTCTTTGGGATAAAAATACAGAATCCAGGAAGCCTTCTCCTTAAAGCAGAAGCATAGAATTCAGGAGAAATAATTACTTTTTATTGGAAAATGGCAAATGTTTTTCTGGCAATATTCACTTTATACTGCAACAATTGATAAAATTTAGTCATAAACATAACCTAACAGAACTTACAGGACTATTAACAAGATTTAACTCATAGACCACAAGTCATTGAGGGGCACTGACCTAATATTTAACATGATACTTTTATATTCCCTTCATCTGAGAGAGGAAAATAACAAAGGAAAATTTTGAGTTCAGCTAAATAGAATAAATACTTAAAAATATGTGTCCAATACCTATAGCCTCTTGGATTTGGCTACCATTAAACAGAGAGATGCTTTTTCTAATCAGTATAATTTCCTGGTAACCTCAGAGACATAGTGATACAGCTTTTGTTTGCAATGGTCCAGAAAAGATCAGTGACTGCTTTTTTATAGCATGATCTAATTTTCAGTAATCCACAGCCTTGTTATTCCCTGATAATGATCCATAAAAGTACTAATCATAGTTACTTGAGTAATATGAGCAGGTCTTAAATGAGATGGATGGATGGATGGATGGATGGACGGACGGACGGATGGAAGGATGGACAGACGGACAAACAAATGGACACACAAACAAACAAACAAATCTATCCTGCTTAGTTTCTGAGCTTTATTGGATGCTGCCACCGTCTGAAATGAAACTATCATTACAGATTATGCCAATCAAATTTAGCATGGGATATCGTTATTGTGTTTTAACATAATCTGAATCACTAGAGATTTTTCCCCTCCAATGCCATCTTCCATCCTCCATCCCCTTCTTCCTCAAGATTCATCTTCATTATGCATCAAAATGTTTTGTTCATGAGTTTATCCTCAAGAATTTATCCTTTTGTGCTTCCTTTGTATGGAATGGAAATAAGTTTATATGCATTAAGTCTAGTGTTAGAAAATAGCACTAATACATTGCTGCTAATTTACTTGAGCACTTGAAAGGAAAGGGCCTTCTGCTGAGGTCAGTGTTGCTAATATTTATTTTATGTTGGCCTAGCTAATGATTTCATCTCTAAAACAGGTAGCCTGAGATAGGTTTGTTCTGCCTTTAATTCAATTTAAAGCCACAAACAAATGAATCTTGGATCTATAGATACTGGTAATCCTAGCTTCTTGTGAAGTATATATTTTAGATCAGTAACACCTGGCACGGATGGAGGTGGTCACAAAAGGCAAGACAGCCCAAGTAGCACTTGCATATATGGTAAAAGTACAAAAGGGGCAGGGCTTATATCATGAAACTGCTTCCTCCATCTTGCCTTTCTTGAACTGTTCTCCAATCACTGAAGATGCTATTGTTTCAGTTTTCCCTTCATTATTTTCACTGCTTGTAACCAATGAATACAACACCTTTTCTATTACCCTTCTGTAAATATCATTCAATATGTCTTTTCTGGTAGTTCAGTTCCACTATTAACAGTGGAAACAGTTTTAAATATAAACTCTCCGTTTCCTTTATTCCTAATTTTGTCAGCATTTTACTCCCTTATTTCTAGTTTCCAGTTTGGCAAGAAACCTCTGTTTTCTTCCTTTTAAGCCTGAATGCCTAAATAACATGCCCCATTTTACAGGTTCTTTAGTTTAATTACAGTTTGGCAGTAATCTCCACTTTCTCGTAACAAAATAAGAAAAAAATGGGAAAAACAAACAAATAAATATCACTCTTGTCTCTGTATGTTCATCCTTATGCCAATCAAAACAAAGCAAAAAGCCATATCATAAATATGCATCTTTTGATATGTTGCAATTTTCTTATAATAATGTGATATTTATCTTCTCTGTGAAGGAGCACCATAAAAAAGTGAGCAATATCAAATGCTACCTTTCCATAGGCTTATAATAGACTAATTCCCGAGAGATAATTTTCCAGTTACCCAATCAAACGAATTGATTCCAAAGCTGAGGTCAATTAATTATTAGATGCTGGGCAAGATAACGACACTGTTCTGCCAAACTCTGCTAGAAGAAATTCAAGCTGTCATTGCCAAGTTAACTTCTACAAGCAAGATGGATTTACCTTTTAAATCAGACCTCTATTCACAAGGAAGCAATTCATTAATATATAGCCACTTATGTAGGTTTGTACATTGTGTGTGTGTGTGTGTGTGTGCGCGCGCGTGCACGCGTGTGCGCGTGTGCAAACCTTATGGAATAGTAATTTATTACAACTCTTCTAACAGTCCATTAGTCAAATATAACCTTGGAGGTTTTGAAGTGTAGGTGAAATCTTCCTTTAATTCCTATTTGCAGTAATGTATATTTGAATGGATGCCCACAGCAACACATTGAAAAACATTGCTAATTCTATTATTATTTATGCATTAATACTACATGTAAGGAACAATATGTAATAAAGCAAAACACCTAAATGCCAAAAATATATCTTTATATCATCTATAGCTATAAATCACAGAAAGAGTCAGACAGATCAGATAGACAGATGTTGGAAAGTACAGTAAAAAGCTTTGTTCAATTTTTCAACGGTGATTTAATGTTTAAACCTTACCTACTTGGGAAGGACAGGCAGGAAAATGTGCTGGTCATTATGACTTATTATACAACATTTTGACTCTTCATGGATGGGATCTATTACAATGCCTGGAGCAACATCTTCCAATAAAAGTATTCATGTCACTGTGAAAAGGGGTCAGTCTAGTAGACCAACATTTTTAGGTTCTTTAGAATTTGATCCCCTCTCTGCTATTGCTTAAGAACTATATAAAAAGTTAAACCATGTAGTAGGGCGGTATAACCTGTTATCCTTCTCTTCTTTTCATTTTTCTCTTCTTTTCATCTCATCTATTACCTTTCCCTTGCTTCTTACCACTATAACTTTCTTTCTCATAATTTATATTGATTGACTTTATTGTATCCTGTTGTGATTTATGTTGTTTGCTTGTTTAGTATCCTATGACTATCACTGACTTTGTATCTTATGATTTATGATGATTGTATTTTATTATTATGTTCATGACTTATCTCTTGTTGCTTGTATGTACACTAAGAGCATATGTACCGGAGACAAATTCCTCGTGTGTCCAATCACACTTAGTCAATAAAGACTTATATTCTATTCTATAAATGCTTTGAGAAGGATTATCCATCAGTTTTGGGGTAAGATAATATTAGGACACAGATGAGACACATTTTTACATTTCCCTCAAGTAAATACCACTGAATTCTTCAATATTTGAAGAATGGATAAAAAATGGATGTAAGAAAAGCACTGAAGCTAAAGTGAAGAAAATCAGATTTCCTGTTTGTGTAAAGGGCTCTTGATTAGTTCAAGTAACAACTCTCCATAGGATGCTGTTTCCCCTTGAAAAAGCAGGATACTTACAAGTCCTCCTGGACCCACAGCTATAGCTACATAGGCTAGTGAAAACAATGCTCAACTTTAGGTGATTTGTGAGGTAAAGGCTCAGGTAATGTTATTGAGTTGTATCTTCTATTCCAGAGATCTCCAACCTTTGCAACTTTACAACTAGTGAACTTCAACTCCCAGAATTCCTCAGCCAGCATGCTGGTTGAAGTCCACAAGTCATAGAGTTGCTACGGTTGGAGACCCCTGCTCTATTCTGTGAAGGTCAGATTAATACTTCTAGAAATTGGAAGGCCAATAATTGTTTTTGGAAAGCAGTTGGAGACTGAGGGTTGTTGTCATTGTGCTTACTGCACTTATTCTATTTTCAACCTTTTTTGTGCAAAGGCACACTTTTTTCATGAAAAAAATCACGAGGCACACCATCATTAGAAAATGTTAAAAAATTTTAACTCTGTGCCTATATTGACTATATATAAAGTAATTTTCCCACGGCACACCTTACACTATGTCACGGCACACTAGTGTGCCATGGCACAGTGGTTGAAAAACACTGCTATACTGTTTTCAGTTTCTGTTACAATTTTATTTCATTTATTTTGTTTATAGTTTCAAGTGGTAGAATCCCTGATTTTTAAAGAAAAGCTGCTTTACATTTTGTTTTGACTTTATATTGGAATAAGTGATCAATGAATTTATTTATTTTTTTATCCACAGAAAGTATCACAAAAGTGTTTCCAGGACACTTAAGCTCCTTACAACAGACTAGATTAGTTATTTTCATTGAAGGTCTATGCTACCCTATTCACTTATTTTACTGTCAAAGGAAGGTGTTAAAAACTTCCGTGCATTCTGTATTTGTTATGAGAGCTGTGTCTGTTGGGAAGTAGGCTAATATCAATTCTGGCAAGAGCTCTGGATCTATAATTGGCAGGATGCATCATCAGCAATAGTTTCCTGTATGACCATCTCTAGCAGACAAATGGAGCAAGAAAAATAAATTTACTAAGTAGAACACCTATGAGATTTGTTTGTTTGCTTGCTTACTTTTTTCATCATGTCACATCTTCTCTTGTTGTTCTAAGAACCATTAGAGCATATAATAAGAGTTTCAACCAATTGGAACCTTCTGTTTGCAAATAGCTGGCAAATCATGTCCCCTCTTCTGCTCTATTATAGAGACTAGCCTTAGGTTCAGAGGGATGTTTGGAAATAGAATCTGGGCAGAATTACCTCACAAGGAAAAGTATGAGATTCTGGTCAATTTATTAACTGCAAGACAGCTATTGTTATAGAAATTGGAGATATTAACAAATTACTACTAGAAAAGGAAGAGTACATGAGCTGAAGAGTTTGTATGATGCAGTGAAACTTTGGAGCAGTGGTGAAATTCATTTTTTTACTACTGGTTCTGTGGATGTGGCTTGGTGGGTATGGCAGGAGAAGGATACAGCAAAATCTCTATTCCCTCCCCACTCCAGGGGAAGGATATTGCAAAATCTCCATTCCCTTCCCCCTCCAGGGGAAGGATACTGCCAAATCCCCATTCCCTTCCAACTCCAGGGGAAGGATACAGCAAAATCTCTATTCCCTCCCCACTCCAGGGGAAGGATATTGCAAAATCTCCATTCCCTTCCCCCTCCAGGGGAAGGATACTGCCAAATCCCCATTCCCTTCCAACTCCAGGGGAAGGATACTGCCAAATCCCCATTCCCTTTCAACTCCAGGGAAAGGATACTGCCAAATCCCCATTCTCTTCCAACTCCTGGAGGAAGGACATTGCAAAATCTCCATTCCCTTCCCAATCCAGAGGAAAGATATTGCAAAATCCTCATTCCCTTTCCACTCCCGGAGAAAGGGAATTGCAAAATCTCCATTCCCTTCCCACTTCTGGGGGAAGGATATTGTAAAATCCCTACTCCTGGGGAAGGACATTGCAAAATCTCCATTCCCTTCCCACTCCAGGGGAAGGATACTGCCAAATCCCCATTCTCTTCCTAATCCTGGGAAAAGGATATTGCAAAATCTCCATACCCACCCCACTCTGGGGCCAGCCAAAGGTGGTATTTGCCAACTACTCAAAATTTCCGCTACCAGTTCTCTGAATTTCAGCTTTCAGATTCAGGTTTTCCCAGAGGTGCCAATATGACATTTCTAATAAAATGGAACTTTGAGGAACCTCAAGCCTCAGAGTCTTCTTTCGTTAGGGGTGTTACTTGGAACCTTGACACTGTAAAGGTGAGGGAGGAGAGATGTACTTTCAGACTTTCAGGATTCTGTTTATATGTCTTTAAAAAGTTAGAGCTAATATTTCTGGATGTCTGGACAACCTTGCAAGGCTGACATCAATTGTGACAATCTCAAGTACATCTCTCCCACCTTGTCTTAATACTATAAGAAACTGGGGATCTGAAACATGATGTAAATATCCTCAGAATGGCAATTTTGCTGCCACAAGGACCTAGCCAAAATCAGGACCCAATGTATAAATACATTGGAAATCACAAGTTTATCCTTTTGTTTGAGATATCAGAGAACAAAACATTGCTACTTATTCTTTGTGTGTAGAAAGGTCCTTAGGACTCTAGTCTAGGGATCCCAACATACAATGGAATAATTGAGTAAATGAGATCAATAACCATCATAAGAAATGAAGTAAACCCTGAAGGATCAGCTATAGGATAAGGTTCTTTTAAAAGCAGAAATGACAAAAGACAGAAAGCAAACTACTAACCTAATAAAGATTATGGAATAAATAAATGACAATCAAAACAAAGGGAGAGTTTTATTTGGGAAGAAAAAGTGACTGCAGAGACTGAATGCACTAAATTAATTGTCATGTAGACAATTCCAACATATTCCTGAGGCTTTGAACATGAACTCTTGAACTTGATTGGTTTTAAAGACTCCTAGTATCTTCATGGGCACTTTCACTCAGTTTTCTTGATAGCAATGCAGAAATGATTTATTATTGACCTCTTCATGTTTTTATTCTTCTCAACCCAATAGGAGATGTATAAAGGAGGAGGAGGGGCACACAGCTCTTTATTGCTCTTTTTTTGTATGTTACAAAGACTCTTCAGAGACTAAGCAACTTACAGTATTAATGTAATAAGATTAAAAACAAAAAGCAATTAATATAATTATAATCAGTCAATCTGATGTACCAGCATTTTAGAATAGCACAATCTTATTCATCCCCAAATGCATCATCAAGATTACTTTCTAACAGTATAACAAAATGAGAATAAACGAAGTGTGGCAGGAGAAGGCAACAACCAAAATTTGAAGTTCAAAATGGACCTGATTTAGCTAAGGCTATAGAGCAGGAGTATTAATCTCATGATGTCACAGGGTCGTCGCGTGATCTATCAGGACTTTTTTCTCCTTCACTAAATTGGGCATGGGTGTGGCCAGTGTTGCATAGTGGAGGGAACACAGGAGCCATGGATAAGCCAGTAGGTGTACTTTATTAGTTACAGAAGAGAGATGACAGCAATTCAAACGGTTCCAACGGTCACCAGAGTATTTATAGGCAGCAATAGCCAATCAGAGTACGCTAGCAACAGCTTCTTCTGTGTCCCAACCAATCAGGGAGCACAGAGCAGTTGCTAGCCCTTTTGAATATGACAGAACACAAATCATAATATATAACACTCCTTCCCCCCAGCTCAGTTGAAGGGGGGAGTTTTTTTATCAACTTTAGCAATTCAAAAATAATGAATACAGTAAAAGAACACGCCCAGAAGCATAGTAGTTTCAACTTTAGCAATTCAAAAATAATGAATACAGTAAAAGAACACGCCCAGAAGCATAGTAGTTTCAACTCCTTTTTCAATTAATTTAGTTTCCCCACTCTCCTTACCCCCCAGTGCATATTCACCATTTTATTTCGTTAATTTATTTATTTTTGTTTTAATAATTTCCCCTCACATTCTTTTTGTTTTAATAATTTCCCCTCACATTCCTTTTGTTTTAATAATTTTCCCTCACATTCCTGCGCATTTATTTTTGTTTTAATAATTTCCCCTCACATTCCTTTTTGTTTTAATTCATTTTCAGCATGTTTCGTAACACTGTATCGATGAAAACCGGCTAGACCTGCAGTAAGAAACAAAGTAGCAAGATGGTTTCAGGAAGGTAGAAGGCTGTTACAATGTAGCCGAATGTGTATTTGAGCTGCGGCTTGGCTCGGAAGGCTTTGACAACTTGTAAAGGCAGTTCTGCAAGCCGGCAGAGGCTTAAATGACTTCAATTCGACCGGTGTGTCACTCTTGAAGCCACGAAACGGAGCGGAGGCAGTAGGTGAGGGCGAGGGTGTAGAGGGCGAGCCGGCAGTGCGGTTTTGAAGAACGGAGGCCGGTGGTGAGGCAGAGTTCGGCTCTCGGCTTCGGCGACGGCTAGTAGAGGCAGCTCTCCTGGAGATTGGCAGGCTGATCTCATGTGTAGGGAGGCAGACTGGCTTTGCAAGCAGGCGGAGTGGCCAGACCACCCAATGACCTCAGGCCCAGACAGTTGGCTAGGAACTGGTTTGGCTGGGCGCATGCTGGCCTCGGTTTCCGCTGTCCACTGCTCGTCCTTGGCACCAGTGCAAGTTGGCATAGACGCCGCGGTGGCCACAGCTGCTGCTGCTGGACAGTAGCCTCGGGTAGCCTCTGGACCTCTGCGTAACAGAGGTGGCTGCGACTGGCTTTTTTCTTGATCCAGGCCCTGTGGGAATTGCTTATCCCATCCTCGTCGCCATTTGTTGCATACTGATGTGGGAGGGAACACAGGAGCCATGGATAAGCCAGTAGGTGTACTTTATTAGTTACAGAAGAGAGATGACAGCAATTCAAACGGTTCCAACGGTCACCAGAGTATTTATAGGCAGCAATAGCCAATCAGAGTACACTAGCAACAGCTTCTTCTGTGTCCCAACCAATCAGGGAGCACAGAGCAGTTGCTAGCCCTTTTGAATATGACAGAACACAAATCATAATATATAACAGCCAGTGTGCGACACATACGGCACATGGGCCGGGAATTTGACAGAGGCATGCGATTTAGTGAAGACTCTCACAATGCATACATACATCCATACAGTACAAGAGAAGCAGCTGGCCAATGGCTCAAAATACTGCTGACTCCTAAATTCTAAATCTGCTCTTCTCTTTTTCACATCATGTGATTTAAAACAGAGCTACTTTAAGAATTGGAAGGAATACCATATACACATTCTGACTGCTTTGTATCACTACTTCAAAATCCCAGCCTTTACCTTTATTTTTATTTGTAACATAAAGTATATGATTCCAAATAACCAACGATCAAAATCATATATGGTTTCTCAAAAAACAAAAAGCAAAATCATTAATCCCAGTCTAGCCTACAGCTCTGATATTTCCTATAAATCCCTCATTAAACCTAATCAAATCTAACACTATATAGTTTCTTAATCCAGACAAGGGAAAGAGGAACTCAGGTGCTGCCACCCTCTGAGACTGAAAAAGATTTCAGTTACCTGTTACTGCCTCCACGTGTACTTTCTTTTGACTAGATCAAACTTTGCATTAAATAATAATTTGAAAGGAACATTATTCTTTTTTCATTCTATAAATCCATATGCTTCTCTAAGGACTCTTGGAAAAGTTTGAAAGCAAGGCTAGGCAGAAAAAGAAATCCATACAGTGTATTAGACAGTGGTTTTTAAAATCATTTTTCTTTTTTTTTATTGATTTCAAAACACCAGTACATCTCTCAGACTGAAGCCCTGTAGGCTACAGACAATTCTGATATATAGTTAGGTTGTAAGGTCATTTCACAGGGGGGAATGGTACTTTTACAAATTACAGGCCATTTGTAAATTCCTTGGCACAGTACATGAATGTGATATGGCTGGAAGCAACATCATGGTAAAATATGTCATCCCCAAAGTATTATGCTACAAAATTATACACATATTCCCTTCCCTCTCTCTCTTCTACCCTTAGAACTACAGGCACAAAGACACTGGAAATGTTGAATCATTTTAACTACAATAAGCATAAGCATGCTAGTAGCGACCAATATTGCCTATTCTTGACTTTGATGAGTATAAGCAGAACTTTTCTCCTGCTGCCTATTTAACATGACTGTTTACATTCTAATTTTGAGCATCAGATCAAACCAGACGTTTGTTGTTCTCTGTTCACCTTAAAGTTATCTAAGAAGAGAGCTGATTTTCATATGCTATCATTTTGGGGGAACGCTAGGAAACAATAGTGACAGAGGCTGTTCCATTGTGTATGATGTATGTACTGAATTAGGTTGTTAGTTTTATGGCATAGAGACCATAAATCCAGTTTAATGAACTACTTTTCATTTACTGTATATCTAGACACAAACTACTATACATTCCTACTGATCCCAAATACTCCTGATTTTCATTATGCTAGTCCCCAGAGCATCTATGTAGTTTTTTCAAAGGCATAGTCAGGCAAAACATCAGTATAAATGTAAATGTCTATCTTTCTATCTAATCACAATTCACCAAAGGTTTATACTCATATAAGATATCATACGTTAGAACATGTGCAGAGCTCCTGCTATAGCATAGAAGCTAGTCTGGGATATAAAAAAAAATGGCTCCCAATAACAGCTCCCAGTTTCTTCAGACTTATTTCAAACAAAGCATTCCATTCTTGTCAAACCTTATACTGATAGAGGGCACAGTAATGATTTCTCTGCCTTTTGGAGATCCAATAAGAAATGTCCAATTTCTAAATATTAAAAGACTTGAACATGAGAAACAACTATCCTATAGACAGGGGTGGGCTTCAAAAATTTCAACAATGAGTTCTCTGACTGGTTGCTGGGTGGGTGTGGCCATGCTGGGCATGGCCTAGTCGGCCTCCTGCACCATCACCTTCCCAGACTCCAGAGGCTTTCCTCAAGCCTCTGGGAGGGCAAACACTGCCTCCCCGTAGCTCCAGACGCCCTCCCGAACTTCCAGGAGGCCTGTTTTTATCCCTACCCAAGCCTCCATGTGGACCCTGCACTTACTTCACATCCAAAATGGGCCATGTGGAGATTCCTGGAAGGGGCAGGGTGGGTGGAAGGGGCCAGCCAGGGGTGTGGTTTGGAGGTTCTCCAAACTGACCATAACACAGGTCTGCGACTAAAAAGCTGTTTGATTATTTTCATCTAATTTCCATGTATTTTGGTGTTCTGAAAACAAATAAAATATTGAAAAATTCCTAGACATCATGATTTGCCACAACATGCAAAATTGTCTTCAAATTTATCAATTTTTTTTAAAATTTTGGTATTTTTTATATTATGGGTTTTTAACCAAATTTAAAGTCCAAATTACTATTAATTAATTCACATATTTCATTTAAGATATAAAATGCCAAAAAAACCCATAAAGGGTTTGTCTGAGTTATGTAAAAAAAATAGCACTGTAAATCTGATGGTCAGCAATATACATAAGCAAAGCAAGTTTTAAGTCTGTGCTTTTAATGGTAGAAGCGGTTAATCTTTCCTGAAGAATCTAGTGGGAGGGAGACACAGGGCAGATAGTAGCATCTCCTATCAGTGCAGGGGGCGTGGCCAGCACTGTGACATCTCGTGTACAGACACAGAGCTGCTCTCTCCTGCATGCCACACTTGTGCACGAATCATCATCAGGTTTTTGGTTCTAGGCTGTTCACACTTTGTCATCGCAATTCATGTTAGCTCATCATTCTTCAACCGTTATGTTATGGCTCCGCAAAAGTGTATTAATTTGCCAGACAGTTTCTGTTTCATCTGTGGTGAATATACAGTGTTGAAGCAACAGCAGAATATTACAGACTTTGTGAAAAAAGTATATTTTGCATACTTTGGACTAAAAATTGGAGATCAAGATAAAGTTTGTGTGCCTCATAAAGTGTGCAAACGGTGTGTTGAGGAGATCCAAAACTGGTTTAAGGGAAAGAAAAAATCTTTCCATTATTGGATTCCTATGGTATGGTGAGGGCAAAAGAACCATAGTGATGACTGTTACTTTTGTTGATGTGATGTGAAAGGATTTAATTCCAAATGGAAACATTCCATTTCATACCCCAATATTCACTCAGCAATTCATCCCATCCCCCATGGCACAGATATACCAGTACCCAACCCTCCCTGCTATCTTGGAAGAGATACCTAGCTCCGATAAAAGTGAAGTCATACCTGAACCAGATGACGAATCAAGTTCTGACTTTGAAGATGATACAAGATCAAAATTGTTTTCTCAGGAGGAGATGGATGATTTGTTACTTGAATGTTCCCAAAGATGCCGCTGAGTTACTCGGATCAAGGCTGGAAAGCAGGAATTTATTGTTGCCACGAGTGTCATCTTCATGGTTCAGATATTGTGAAAAGGAGTTCCTTACTTCGCCCAGGAAGACAAGTTGGTTTATTGCATCAATGTTGAAGATCTGATGGGTCAATTTAAAATCCAATATGATTCAGAGCAATGGCGTCTTTTTATAGATTCTTTAAAAAGAAGTTTCAAAGCAATTTTACTCCACAACGGTTTTTATGCTTCCATACCTGTAGGTCATTCTGTACACTTGAAGGAAACCTATGAGAACTTGGAATTGGTTCTTTGTAAACTTAAATATGAAGACCATGATTGGCAAGTGTGTGGTGACTTGAAGGTCTTGTGCATGCTGCTCGGGCAATAAGCTAGGTATACCAAATACCCTTGTTTTCTGTGTCTATGGGATAGTCGAGACTGACAAAATCACTGGACCAAGAAGAGTTGGCAGCCGAGGGTACAGTTGGTGAAAAAAATGTCCTCCGAGAAACTTTGGTACCTTCCCATAAAGTTCTTCTACCACCTCTCCATATAAAATTGGGATTGATGAAACAATTCTTAAAATCACTTCCAAGAGATGGAGAATGCTTCAAATACTTGATCACCAAGTTTCCATGTCTGTCGGAGGCAAAATTGAAGGAAGGTGTGTTCGTCGGACCAGACATTAGAAGGCTTATAGTTTATCAAGAGCTTGTCAATACCATGACGGATCCTCAAAAAGAACGGTGGATTGCATTTAAAGAAGTTGTACAGGAATTTTTAGGCAATAACAAAGATCCTCACTACAAAAAGATCTTTGGAAGAATGCTGAAAGCATTTCAAGCTTTAGGTTGCCTGATGAGTTTGAAAGTGCATTTCCTCCAGTCCCACCTTAACTACTTTTCTGAAAATTTGGGAGCTGTGAGGAACAAGGTGAATGATTCCACCAAGACATTAAAGAGATGGAAAGGAAATACCAGGGAAAATGGAGCATTACAATGATGGCTGTTGGATGTTGGATCCTTCAGAGAGACATTCCAGATGCTACTCACAAGTGTAAATAGACCAAGAGGAGCCTCACAAGTAAGAAGAATCAAGGTTAGTGTGTGTAGGTGAGCTCATTTCAGTTAAAAAAAAGATTTTCCTGAAAATATTGTAATAAAACTTTAATTTTATAAGTCTATTTCCATTTATTTTGAGGTATTGCCTTGTTTAACATAGTTACCTAAATTGTCAGGAAATGTGATGTCCTATGACAAAATGGAGGTCATTTTTGGATTCAGCGCACCAAAAAAACATAAAGATTATGTGGAATAACCAAAACAGCTCTCGAAAAAAAATTTTTTTGCAGACCTGTGTAATGTTAGCTATGGATTTTCCCGAACCTGGATGAACCCGTAGCATCCCACCCCTGCCTATAGATATTCCGGTAATGTCACCCAGGAACAAGAAGGAACTTACTACAGAGCTATTAAACAAAATGGAATCAATCTCCCTGTGTGTTAAGGAAAGCTTGTTCTAAAGTAGCAGATTATCCTCTCTCAAAATGGATGAGTAGTACAGTTCAGAAGCAGCTATAGGTGTTAACAATGCCTTTCTCCCTTGGCAAACTGCTCACGGCAACAGCTGTTCCGATCAAGACTGGTCTCAGTGATTTCCTTACTGATTGATCCTCCTTTGGTTTAAGCCTCTAGACCACTTCTAATCAGAGAAATTAGACTATAATTCTAATCACAGCTTCCAGGGGAAGCAGGCCTACATCTGAATATACATACTTTTTATCATTTATTTTCATACATTTATTTTAATAATAATTATTAGCTTTTTTAGATATACACACAGACATGAAACCTGCTTGGGGGGGACATACTTCATGATATTATTCTTATTTTGAGAAATGAATTATTGATATTCTTTAAAGTATTTCATAAGTATATATAACAACATCATTATTTCATATTTAGCTATAGATAATAGGAGCAATAAAAACTGCTAAAGAAACAGATGCGTAATTATAGTCCATGAATACAGGAAATCTGTAAGGAATGCGTTGAGATTTAATTGACATTTAACAAGATAACTACAGCAAGTTAATTAGAAATTATCAGCTAAAATAAGAATTAACTCTAAATAATCTTCTCTCTTGCTCCAATATTTCTGCAGTATCTTATTATACGCCAGTGCAATGCCTAGATGATTTTAATATCATTTTTAAAGAATTCATTTCCCTCCAACT
The DNA here is from genome assembly GCF_009769535.1 of Thamnophis elegans. Taxonomy (NCBI): domain Eukaryota; kingdom Metazoa; phylum Chordata; class Lepidosauria; order Squamata; family Natricidae; genus Thamnophis; species Thamnophis elegans. The sequence goes on from NC_045545.1 coordinate 57,789,719, forward strand.
AATTCCTACATTATCAGCTCCTTATTTTGTTATACAGACACTGAGCTGATCTGCTTAGTAACAGATTATGTCTTGTCCATCTTTCTTAAAAAAAATACTTCTTTGCTTGGCTTTTCACTTGCAAAGAATAAGTACCCAAAAAGGACATATGGTACATTAGCACAGAGTGTTCACAACCTCCTTTCACCAGCAGAAGCTTATGTGCAATCTTTTCACAGGGATTACCAGTTGACACAGATAATTTCATACCTCTACTGAATGTTCTTTAAGGCCATTTTTATTGCATGAATATTTCCAGTATATATTAATATTCATGCCACAAGGTATGCTCTGCATTTCTAATAAAGAGAAAGGATGAGGTGGCCCTTTATATGGAACAATATTTCCACTGGCATATTATTTCTAATATTTTCTTAATACTAATACTGGGTTTTGACAATGAAGTTTTTCTCCTACCTTTTAGGATCATCTATTAAAAATAAAGCAACCAGAAGTCGAGAAATACATGAAAATTTGCAATCTTAGAGCATCTATGAAGACCATGGAAAATATATTCAGATGCTGGGATTATATCTATAGCTATAAATATTTTTTAAAAACCATACAAGCAGTACTTTTCCCTGTAACTTTTTGGGGAAATGAAAATTGGATGAAGCTAAATGGGAAGAATATTGATATTTTTGACTTTAGTGTTGGAAAAGACTTTTGAGAATACTATATATACCCAAGATAACAAATAAATGGGTCAATGAGTAAATCAACCCAGAGTTCTGAGAGAAGAGGAGGAGAAGGAGTAGTAGTAGTAGTAGTAGTAGTAGTAGTAGTAGTAGTAGTAGTAGTAGTAGTAGGAGGCCACAGCAAAATGGATGGACTCATTAGAGTGGTGATAAGAGTTTTTAAATTTAGTTAAAGAGATCTATTTTGTTCATTCAGGCAACTTTTTCAACTTTATTTGTCAGTATCAGGAACTGATTAACTCAAACACAATAATAGGATTGGGCAACCTGTAATCTGAGAGATGCATGTTGTTCCTGACTTCCTATTTTGCAATCTCCAGAACATTATTTTGAAAATTACTGCTTCAAATTGGTGGCAGAGTTTCTGTAAGACAGTGTGAAATGCCTTTTCATTTGCTTGCTCAACTCATTCTAGATTAAAGTGGTTATTGAAAATGTATTGCCTGAAGGCTGCTAAAAAAATATGTACTACTAAGGTCTGTCATGCAATTTTGCTCCTGTAGCCATTCTGTTGGATATATCCAACACTCAGCATGCTTTATGTCAGCATGTATGTAGACCCAGCTCCCCTGGGTAAGTCTCACAAATGAAATGTTGTAAAAGACAGTATCCCATTGCTTCCGAGTTCAATCCCATGGCTTCAATTGAAGCTTTGGGTTGCTTTGATCATATTTCCTGTGAAAACCTTTTAAAGAAAATCAAGTAGGCATTTATTCAGGTTTCCATTTTTGCTTTTCACTTTTTCTTGGTCAGTGGATTAGTCAAGATTGATTTTTCTATATGACTGAGGGAGGCAGAAGGTTAAAAGATAAAAGGATAGATTCCTTTTAAAATGTAATTTAGCATTTTCTGGTATTAGTCCAAATATCAACACAAAATCACTTCAATTTTCCCAAAGCACCTGGGACCCACTTTGCAACTGCTGGGAGGTAGAAAGCACATTCTTCTATAAAAACAAATTGATGTATGCTTTGTGTATATGTATGTACAAGACTTAATGCTTTCATTGCATGACATATATCTGTTCAGATAGCTAAAGTTAAAAAAAAAGTTTATCCTTTATTTGGTATAAGTGCTAACATGGCACCAGAAAATGGAACAAAACATAATAGAGAGAAGCAATTTATATACAAATTAATACTGCCAAAATCTGATTTATAATTTCCAAAACTTTTCCTTCTTCTATGAAAGATGTCTTGGCTTTTCTTTGGTATTCTGTGGTACTTGGTAATTTCTTTCATATTTACCTTGGTGATGTTCTGAGTTTATTTTATTCTGCAAATAGTAGAAAGTGGTACAACCATTACTTGCTACTTCTACTAGTAGTAATACTACTATTACTAAGCATCTTTCCATCATATTACAGAATTCTTGTCTACCCATCCAATCCAATGGTGTGTGTGTGTGTTTTCATAGATTTTCACAGGTCTTGTTGTATTGGGGTCTTTTCCCGTGTAAGATTGAGATTGTCTTGGCAACGTTTCGGCGAGGTCCCACTCCCCATCTTCAGGCTGGTGCTTTCGGCTTCGTGCTTGTGCGCGTAAAGCATGGTCAGAGCTGCCGTCTCTCTATAAATCTTGATGGGGGTATGTGGAGTGCTGGCTTTGTTGCTGTAAGTGGGTTCTTTGGCTGTGTAGTTGCATCCTGATTAGTAGATGGAGTTGATGTTTGTAGATTGATCGGCTGTTTTGTATCATCCTGTGTGGCTGAGGTGCTGGCTGTGTTTCCGTTTTTCTTTTGTGTTGCAATGACCTCGGTGGTGGGTGATGCTCATTTGTTGACTATGGCTGGTTTCCAGATGTCTGGTAGGTGGGAGGTATCATCACGTTTATTCATGTTGTGGGGGTGTTTTTCTATTTCGATGGCTTCCATAATTATTCTCTTGTTGAAGTGTTCAGTTTTGGACATTAATTTGGTTCCTTCAAAATCAATTTCATGTCCTGTTGCTTTAAGGTGCTGGAATAGGGAGGAAGTTTTTTCTTTTTTCTGTCTGTGTTCTTGCGTTCTGTGATGCATACATTTATTCTCCTATTAGTTTGTCCAATGCATGAGGCAGGACAGATTTTGCATGGTATTTTGTAGACTCCTTGGTTTTCTAACTGGATCTTGTCTTTGGGATTTCTTAAGATGTTGGGTATTTTTTGGTCAGTGGATGGAGATGAGGGAGGAAGCTTTCCAGTTTTTCTTTCCCATGTAGCCAAATTACAAAAGTGTCTTCTACATATCTAAGCCAGAGTTTGGGTTTGTGTTCAGATTTATCTAAGGCGTTAGTTTCAAAATTTTCTGAACACAAAATCTACAAAAAAAACCAATGGCTCCCTAGGACACACCATCTACCAGAAAAAAACACACACACACACCAACCACTACTTAAACACACAATCTCATCACCACCCCGTACAGATCAACTCTGTAGCCAAGACCCTCATATCCAGAACCAAATGCCTAGCCGACAAAGGCTACGTGAAAACTGAATTACACACTCTCACAAACATATTAATCTCCAACAGATTCCAAAGAAAAACAGTTACCAACCTAATCCAAAACGAGACACTCCCCAAGAACCAAGACACAGAACAGGACAATGGCATCACCCTCATCCCTTAAATCAAAGGCACCATGGATAAAATCAGCAAAATTGTCCACAAGCACAATATCAAGACAGCCTTCAGCAGTAGTGAAATTTAAGCAGTATTGAAACAAAGCCAGCACTCCACACACCCATCCACCAATTTTTGTAGAAAGATGGTAGCTCCGGCCATGCTTAAAGCCCAAAACCCTGCCTGAAGATGGTGAGTAAGACCTCGCTGGAACGTTACCAAGACAATCTCAATCTTACACGGGAAAAGACCCAAATATAACAGGACCAGCATACCTATACCCATGAAAATCTATGAATATGTATGTATGTATGTATGTATGTATGTATGTATGTATGAATGTGTGTGTGCACGCGCACGCGCGCGCGCGCGCACACACACACACACACACACACACACACACACACATATATATATATATATATATATATATATATATATATATATATGTTGTATTTGTGCTGATAAATAAATAAAGGGAGAATAGTATAGATCTATTTCAAGCTATTTAGCTCTCATCAGCTAGCCATACCCTTACTGGGATTCGAACCTGTGCTGTATTGCATCTTAGGCAGATGTGTTAACCACTAAGCCACAGAGTTCGACTCCTTATCAGCTCAGCCGGGGTGATATGTATCTATTAGAGTTACAACCCCCGGTATGCCCAAATATGGGAGGAAGTTCACTACTTCCATTCTCTGTTCATCGGCTCATCACAAGAGACCATCCAGACAGAAACCCAATATTTTTACTGTTGCCTTTTTGTTACATGTGTGTTGTATTTGTGCTGATAAATAAATAAAGGGAGACTAGTATAGATCTATTTCAAGCTATTTAGCTCTCATCAGCTAGCCATACCCTTACTGGGATTCGAACCTGTGCTGTATTGCATCTTAGGCAGCTGTATTAACCACTAAGCCACAGCTATACTAGTGGACACAGAGTAAAAATATAAGATATTCATATATCTTCTTAGCCACCTGGTAATTAGATGAGTGCAACCCCATGCTGTAAGAATTTCATTAAAATATTATTTTTCTTTGCAATTAATTTTAAATCAAATTCTCTTTCAGAAGACTTAATAAGAACAACACACCTCTTAGATTCTGTAAACAATTCATGGACAACTTTCTGTTCAAATATGTGCACTCACAGGTCTTTTAAGTAGCTTAATTAGGATCTCTTCTGATGAAGAGAAGTTCTAAGTCTATGTACCATTGCAAGTGGTGCATTCCTTTGTACTCATCTCACACACTACCTAGAGAGGTAACCAACAGGTACACCAAGAGGAAAAAATGGGTCATATCCACAGTCCCATCCCAGACTGCCCATGTGAACTTTAAACCATTTTTTTACAAATAATTTCAGTTATTCTGAATATGTCTTTGTGAGATCGTTCTAAAACAGTCATGTAGACTTTTAAATGTGGAAGAAAAAAATGTGATTTGTCACATGAGAAAAGTAGCGGAAAAGGTTTTCCTGCCATTATGCAGCTTACCTATTTACTTGCAAAATTATAAACTTATTTTCTGGGCTTATTAATACAAATCAAGTACCAGAAGTCTATCATACCTCTCAATATAAAGATGAACTATAAATCTAATCTTAATGGCATTCATTGGAAACAAAGACCATGGTAATGTATGGAATTTATAGCCAAGCAAGACAAGATGCAGAACACTCTTGGACTTTGTTTGTTACGGCAAAGCATTTCTTCCAGTCATTCCTGATTTATGTTCTGTTTCTGCTCTATCTGAGTTCAGAGTTTCCTTCCAGCTAGCAAACTGTCTGGCATTCACTAGAGGTGAAGCTTTTATGGTGAAATATTTACAACTAACCACAGTACATCATAGCCATTTGAAAATATGCATAATATTTAATGATCTGTGCAAGTTGTGATACAAATAGATGGGACATCCATATTTTGATCTTCCTTGAGGCAGATTTAAGCATGACATGTGCAACCAAAGTCAGTACACAGTCCAAAAAATTCTAAAGTTTTAAAGCAATCATTAACATTCAGTGTATTTTAATGTTACAGCAGCATTTTGATTTGAAAGACACTTAGTTGGACCTTTTAGTTGACTGAGAGAGGAGGGTCCCTCAAAGTTTTGAAGTTCACTTAGGGATAGGCCAGTGGTTCCCAAAATGGGTGGTACCGCCCCCTGGGGGGCAGTGGGATGACTTAGGGGGGGCGCTAAGAGGCAAGGGGAGTGGCAGGAAGGACGCTAAGTGGGCAAGGAAAAAAAGATCATGTATGTGTTGGCTGCAGAGGGCATCGTCCCTAGATTGGTAGCTTCCACTTAGCTAATTCTCAGATGGAAAGGAGAAACTTGCCAAGCAGAAGATGGACTGTTTAAAGCCCATTGGCGCAGGCAGAAAAACGAAATTACCCAAACAAACCTGGAAATAGCTGCAGGTTTCCCTTTAAGCAACGTCACCACCCACCTCTCCAATCACTGCCTTCCTCCCAGGAGAAGGATGCACATCGCTTCAACACCGCCGGCGTCTTAACCAACTGGCTTGGCTTGTGAAAAGGTGTTTTTTTTTTTAAATGGTTGGTGGGTGGGGAGATCATGCACGGTGTTGTTAGGGGGGGGGGGAGACCCCACCAATTGAATTCTAGTTAATCTTGCGAGAGAGCTCTTTGCCACTGGTTTAAAAAACGGTCACATATTTCATGCCATTCTTTTCCTTTACATGGAGATGCTGCTGGGAAAAAGTAACTGGGGGGAGGGGTGATGAGTGGAAGTGTGGTCGCTCTCTTTTGGTGATGTGGATTTTGGTTAGGGAGGTTTGGATTACCAGCAGGAGGGAACTCGCATTGCAATTTTCCGTTTCTAGCCTTGGAAATACGGGTGTTGTTAAACTCACACGAGCTTTCTTTGATATAGGCATAGTATACTATATGTATATACTACTATAGTACAGGTCAGGAGTCCCCAAACTTGGCAACTTTAAGACTTGTGGACTTCAACTCCCACAATTCTTCAGCCAGCATAGCTGGGAGTTGAAGTCCATAGCTGTCTGGAGAATTCTGGGAGTTGAAGTTCACAAGTATTAAAGTTGTCAAGTTTGAAGACCTCTGGTATAGGTTCTCCTGCTTGAGCAGGGGGCTGGACCAGAAGACCTCCAAGGTCCCTTCCAGTTCATTTATTCTAAAGCTTATAAAAGCTCAACTCAATGCTGGTTGCAGGTGGATTTTCTTTTAGAATATGTTTAGTTTTTGAAATATCCCCATTCCCATCCTCTCTCCTTGTGGAATTACTGGTTTTGAATAGTTGTTTTGGTGAGCAGAAGTTTAGCCATTGAAACCACGTAAGCATTTAAAGACAGAATGTCTGTGTCGTGCAAACTAATTGGCAATTTGAAGGAGATAAGATTATATTGTATGCCTTTGTATGTGTGGATATGTACACACATACATTTTGCAGCAGGGTTAACAATGACCAAAGCACCTCTTGGTTAGCATAGCCAATAAGAAACTTGGCCAATAATATTAAGGCAAGAATGAGCAATTATCTGTCCATGGTTGCTTTTAAAAAATGACACCAGAGTTTCTTGCCATTTTTGGATTGGAACTGGATGAAAACAGTAATACAAATCTTAAAATTGAGATTTTTTTTAAAAAAAGGAAAAAAAATAGATTGTACTTCAGTTTTGCTTAGATATGTGATGTGTGATGTTTGATATTTAGACCACTAAATCTTAAAGACTATGCAGATGGTTTGGAAGGGGTTAGTAGCAAAGCTTGTATTGATACTGTGGAAATTAATGAAACTGAAAATTACAATGATGGTATTGCAGGGATGTGACTATCCAGCTAAAGTTCTTCTCTGACATTCTAAGACGTAGATGTCTGAGTGATGTTAGGATCTTTTTTTGATGGAAATTCCAGATTGGGTGATAAATCCATTTTCAGATACTGAGGAAGATGGGGTAGTCATAGAGCTTCAAAATGACATTGAGCTGAAGCCAAAGTTTAAGAAATCGTACCAAGAGTTTTGGTTACAGAAAGAAATTTCTGATCACTATCCTGCACTATGAACAGTGGTTAAGAAGCTCCTTGTTGCATTTCCAACATCATAGTTGGTGGAACGTGGCTTCAGTGTGGTCATCCAACTTCTCTCCAAGCAAAGAAATCAACTCCAGATTACTGAACGTGGTGATTTAAGACTCCTGCTAAGTGACTTAAAACCAGACATTGGAAAACTGGTATCCCTTCATCAAGCCCATCCATCACATTAAGAATTTACTGAACAGTGAAGTAGTTACTAAATTTTACTGAGTTTACTAAGTTATTAATTACTAAGGTTCTTGATAAATGACTATCAGACTTTGAAAACCTGGTATCACTGGATCATGTTCAACAATTTTGTTGAATTAACATTAACTAAAAAGATTTTTAAATTGGATTTTGAATAAATGTGCAATTAATTGTTACAGTTTTGAATTTTACTGTTGCTATCTTCTTTCCATCGTGCAAACCACCCAGTCACATGACCCCCCCAGCCACGCCCACCACGCCATGCCCACAGAACCGGTAGTAAAAAAATTGAATTCACCACTGAGTGGGAGGCACTGAGGATCAGTTTGTAGCACCAAGGGGGCGGTGGACTGAAAAAGTTTGGGAACCACTGGGATAGGCAGTGGTTGTAGCACAGTCTCAGGTTCAACTATTGTTGTCCCCATTCTTTATTCCCCCCCCAAAAAAGTGCCTTTTGTCTTCAAAAGAACCAGCCAGTGCAGAAAAATAACAACTCCTGTGATAATATGTTCAAATGAACCCAGCATATGCAAGCTTGTTTACATCCTAACCCACCCCACACCCCCAAAAAGAATAAAGGCATATTAGAACTAAATGGAAGATGATTGTTCTTGTGTCATTTTGGAAGAATAATAGAAAAGACACAATGGGGACTTTGCTATTATTATTTCATCTTCCTAATGAAGAGGCCTTTTCTCCTTTTTTGGCAGCTGTACAAAAAAATCAACCTTGTTAAACTCAGTCATTTTTATTATTTAAAGATTAATGGTCTTGCCCAAATGCTGATACATTCAAAAGAAAGAGACACAGAAGGAAAGCGCTCAGATTTTTGTTATGCTATGATCTTGGCATTATTATCATCCATAGTGTCTAGTGCCAACCTTTTAGCAATAATACAAACTTCTACCTGCATACCTATCACACAGTTGATCGGAATAAGTAGTAATTTTGGGATAACAAAATATATCTCATATGATATAATTGTATGAAGGGGACAATGAAACAATAACATTAAAGCTCCTAATTGATACCAGCTTTGATGCAAAAGGAGTCCTCAGTTTAATTGTGTAATGACATTTCTGTGTAATAGACTTGTGACATTATAAATGACACTTATGTCAGGATTGCCAGGCTGTGACAACTCTGCTGACAGCTCTGGCAAGAAATTAATCACTTCTGAGGTTTGAAAGTTGCTCATTTATTGCTGCCAAATAAGATATTGCTTGGAAAATGAAAATGGTCCAGTTCCCACTGTTCTCTTCTCTCCAAAGAAACTGAGAAACTATTATTTATTTGCTTATTTACTTATTGCAGAAAGAAGGCACTGGGGAAACTTCTTTAGAGTGGATGGCAGACCTTGGTATGGTCAGTGAGTCAAAAAGCTAAGGTTAGACTCCTTTGAACACATCACACTTGTGATTGGATTCCAATGCCTTCCAGGACAGAACATGGATATGTTCTGATACGTATTGAGGATGTCTGTTACATAGGATGGATATGTATATATCAAAAGAAAAATGCATGGCAAAAATATTGACCATTTCCCCAAATTAAGAATTCATTCTAAAAATAGATGGAATAAATGGGAGTATTAAATTATGGTAACCTGGTTTATTTAAGGCTATATTCTCTAACATGGGGAAATCTTTCTAGTCACCTTTAGACTTTCCCATTTTTTAACTCTATGAATCTTGGAGTTATTCTCTTTCTCTCTGTGTCTTTCTGTCTCCCTCTCTTGTTTCCATGTGATGTTGGAAATTTTATGGACAAACACCTGCCAGCTTAACCCACCTGTGAAAATAACTTATAGCACTTCTAAGGACATTCCACTATTTCTTTGATCCTACCCCTCATTCATTGTCTTCCTGCTCTTCTGTTTCCTTGAAAAACGACAGCTGTTTTCCAGGATTTCTAACAGGATTTATTTCACTAACCAGGAATCTTTTATATGTTCTTCCTTTGGCCAATGCAGAGCTCTAACAGAAATGTTTCCTAAGAATATTCAGGGACAGCTTTTCTAGCCTGGGGAAATAATTGTGTAATTCACTACCCAGGTTTTTTTTTTACATGCTATTAAACATTGATTGTCTCTTTACTTTCAATCCTCGATTCTTGATCAATTCTATTTCAACATCACCCATGTCCCAATAATTACTGGATATAACAATTCTTAGAAAAGAAAAGCAATTCTTTCTTTCATGCATAGATAAATGTAGTTAAGATTGTTTTAATATAAATATGCCCAAGATATTTATTAACATCCTTTTTGAAAAGAAATAAATGGTTCTAATAAAGAACTACGCCTTTATTTGTTTTCTTGCTTTGGTATTATTTGTGCCCTAGTTTTTATTAGAAAATGATGTTTTGAACCTATGGTTTTGGTTCAATAAGTTGTAATTACTTTTGTACTATCTACTGTGATTGGTACCTCACTTTCTTAGTAAATCAATTGTCTGTAGCCACGCACAGTTGAGTAGGAAGTCATGTAAATTTATATATAAACAATCTTTCACAGCTTCCTTGCTACCATCAGAAAGTTATGACATCCTTTTACTGATCGTTTCTTATGAACACATTCTAGTAGGATAATCATGCTTTTATTATTATATAACTTCCAGGTGTTGTGAAGTAATTTAAATTGCTTGATTTTCCCTTTTACTCTTTTCTTCAGTCCTGTGATTTCTAGAAGCTCCCTTTTTGATAAATAAATGCTACTGTGTTGGACCTTGCTGGCAATACTCAACAAGAATGTTGAAAAGACTAATATGATGTTCACTATATTATATTGGTTTCTTACACTTCTTTCTTACATTAGATTATGGTCTCCATTTGGAATTAATATGGAATTAAGTCTACAATTACCTCCCTTCTGGTCAGTTCCATCTTTTGGATGTATTATGTCTAGAACAGGGGTGTCAAACCTATGGCCCATGGGCTAGATGTGTTATGTGTTGGCAATGCCCACCACCTTTTAGTGAAGGGGAGAAAGTTGTGATATGTAAAGTGATGACAATGTGTCATCATGTAATACCTCTGATCTAGAACATAGTTTCTTTATCATACCATAGCATGAATACATCCAGACTATCTGGAGGTGAAGACAGAATCAAAAGAAGACAAATGACATACTTATGTGTGATGATTGCAGAAATGACATGACTCCTGAAAAAGGTACTGCACATAATTGTATTACTATGATTGCAACTTTGATCATCATACTTAGTATGATTATTATAACTTTAGCAGCTTTGAAAACCACTGTACATATGACATTTATTCCAACAATTAATCTTTTGCATGCTTCCCTGATTTCTTTCATTTATTCAAATCAGTACTTTGATCAGATGTTCAATATATCTCTATATTTAAGTTGAATTTCTGGCAAGACATCATCACCTCATTTATTTCTTTGCCCTGTGATTCTTACATATTCTCCCTGCCACAATATCTGTTTCTTTCCACTGTTCCTCAAAGTTCTGCCATACAGCATTTGGGAAATTTTAGTACAGAAATAGTTCCATCCAAAGGCTTTGTTTTTTTATTAAAAGTTTTTTTTATTTTTACTTTTCAAAACAGACACAACACAAAAAATCCTCTTTCTTTACATACTGTAGAAAGTGTATCAGTTGGTTACAAAAAAAATTCGTGCATTTCTTTCACAGTCAGCCATGATTCATATTAATTCTAGTATTTTAATCAAATATATTTGTACATATTACCATCATCCTACCCCCATTCTTGTTTGACTATAATTGTTTAAACATCCTTCATCATAAAACATACCAAAACTCAAGATATAACCACATACTGACATCTCATTTGTTATTTCTAGTATCCCAATAACACTACTCCTTATGGCCTATTCTAGCTAAACATCAATAACATTTAATAACAAAGTTTCTAATCTTCCTTTCCAAATCACTGTTTACAATTCATCCAATTTCCCCACGTTGTACCTATACCTATATATACATTGTTATCATTATGTCTCCTTTATTTGACTATATCCATTATCATAATTTAGTTCTTTTTTATTAATCTTTATATGTAACCAAACCATTTCTCATCTTCCTTTCATAGGTACCATTCAATATTTATATCCAATTATTACTTGTTATACCAATACATATGTATACATTATTATCATTTTCAATTGTTTATTTAACCATATCTATTGTCACTAAATTTCCAACTAGTTTTAAATTAAATACTTTCATCTATCAGCCTGTATCTTTCCAGTAGCAAAACAGTCTCATGTCTTCTGCCATGTGTGCATCAGTCCTCTAATCATCTCCTTAATCAATTTTGTATGGACTCTTCTTTGCAACTCATTGTTTATTGATTCTCTCATTTAATTTCGATGCCCTTCCTTTTCCTTAATCAGCTTGTCTTTAATTGTCAGTGTTGTTATCGATGGTGTTACTAATAAAATTTCTCTCTTTAAGTCCATAAATTCTTTTATTTTTTCTTCTTCTGTGTCTTGCCATCTAGGGTAAGGTTCCCATCTATCTAGTTCCCCTTTCCATATTCCACTTTTTCCATTTCCAGACAGAAACCATTCACCATAGATGCCAGCAGATTTGATTTCTTTGAGGTCATTTTTCTCTTTACTGCTTGGAATGCTATCTTCTATTTTTCCCATTTGATAAGCATCTCCATCCTTTTCATCATGTTTTTCTGTTAGGTACTCTAATTCTTCAAACATTTTCTCAAATGTATTTGATAATTTCTGTATTGCAAACATTATCTCTTGCAAGCTGACAGTTTCTCTCTGTTGTTGGAAATAAGCTGTTAAAACACTACTGCTCTGACTTGGAAAATTTTTACAAGGTTACACCTAGGTGCATCATGAGATCTCTGGTTAAGGATATACTTCAAAGGAACATTTGTATAAACAAATAGTGCTTTACTTCTTATCACTTTCTATAAACAAACTATGAGACGTTAAAGTTCCAGACCAGGATAATCAGTAGTGAAAGTAAAAGTATTTTGTTTTCAATACTCAAGTTTCCAGTCTTCGAGTAGCAGTGTTATATCTCCCTTTGTTGTTACAATTGTTGCAATTCTCTTTGTTCTTTTTGTATCTTTTAATATTCCAAGTTAAAAAAAGTCAAATTCTTACATGAAATAGAGAAGAAAGAGTAAAAGACACATGTAGTGATGAATAAGGAGAAGTTTAGTGTGGGTTGTAAAAATAATAGTAAAAATTATAGAAGAAGAAAACTTGATCGATTCATTTCAAACGATTTGCATAAATTCCATCCATGAAAATAATGTTTAAAAATTAAGATAACACACTGACAAAAATCATCCAAAGTTTTTTATAGGCAGGCTCTTTTAAAATGGATAAAAATTCCTCACCAGCTGTAAACACTTTCTCTTCTGTTTCCTGCTGTTTTGGGGCCGTCCCTACTTTGTCAGCCTGGGGGCTGAGCTTTTAATTCCAGATGAGAGACCTTCTCCTGCATCAATCAAGGACTTTGCGATGTCCCTGTGATCAGCAGAATGTAGTCTTCCTGTTCACCATCTCTACAGGACGGTTTATGTCCAATTGGACCACCAAGAGATAAAAGTGTTGGCAACGATCTCGGAGCATCGAGATTGGGTGACCATTTTGTAGTGACGTAGGCTCCTCCTCCATCCAAAGGCTTTGTTGATACTTATGTTGCTGGAAGGTTTAGTACAGATAATTAACAAGTGTCAATTTAAAAGTTTAGAATGGCAAGCATTACCAATAAGTTCCCTATTTGATATTATTCCTGACCTCTATGCCCGTTTCTGTTAAAAGTTAAATGCAGCTGCTATGTGTAGATGATTAAAAGTTATTGATATTTATTCAGATACTTAATTGAAATTATATAGCCACCCATCTCACTTGCATATGAGTAAAATTTTAGCTAACTAAAATTTAGCTAATTTAAATAAACCTCTGGACATGATATTGAATCTCTGGAAATGAGGTGATGACATGTGATGAAAACAAAAACATCAGAGCAGGACTGGTCCAAACATCTTATAAAGATCATGTAGAAAAACTATCACTTTCACTCTGAGGGATGAAAATGTTTATACTTGTTGTTACAATGCTGAGTTTGAGAAAAAGAAAGTCTTACTACAAATTGCCAGAAGATCAATGTGTTAAGGAGACCCTCAAGGTTTTCAGCACTGATGGCAACTCAATGGCAATAAGTTTAAAGCAGTTCTAAAATATCTGCATGGCATTTTTAAGCAATGATTTCCTGGTTTGCACAAATTAATTTGATTGGGGAAAGCATACAAATTAATACATTAACTATTCTTCTTTTTTAGTATTGGTTGGTAATTATATTCCACCAGCCATTAAAAAAATGTAACACCAAGATCACAATCCAAGTGATACATGGTTCACAAATTTGTCTGTATAAAAAGTTTGTTCCCCTGGAAATCATGCATTATAAAATTTTAAATGCACTGGTACAATATCTTGCTGTGTATTAAATATGATACTGTGTTTAGAGACAAAATGTTTTCAGTCAAGTTTACATTGATCTGCCAGTTCAATTATTGATATTTTTCCACTTTAATTTTGCAAATAAAAAATTAAACTCTAGGATACAAATCTTTTTACTGTTGTGGTTTCAGGGCAATTTTTAATTTCTTTGGGGAAAGAAATTAAAGGAAAATTAAATAATATTTCATGGATCTGTAATAAGAAAGTTATTTGTGCGAAGTGTGCATGAAGCGTGTGTGAAGTGAACCAGTACCAATGCAGGTAGAAACCAACCCCTGAAATAGGAACAGACTTGGAGGAGGTACCTGGTAATATATTGGCAGCATATAAAAGGTTAGAAGACTACTTATGTCAAAGTCAATTGAAGCTGGCAGAGAAAGAGGAAGAAAAAGAAGCAGGAGGAGGACGAGGACGAGGAGGACGAGGACGAGGAGGAGGAGAAGAAGAATAAGAATTCAAGAATAAATCAGCATCACTATATTTGCCACACAAACTGCTATAACTCTTCATGATATCATACCCTGTCAATAAAACTTTATCAAGATTCGGGAGAAAAGTTTACGGGGAAAAGTTCTCTATGGAAATATGAACTAGTCTTTTGATTAGAAAATGTAAATAATTGAACATATAGTGGTTAACAGAAGTATACTATTTATTCTTGTTGTCTGTTAGAGACGTTTCTTTACTTAATAACTGTGACACAAACATACCCTTCTAGCATCAGTTTTCAGTTATGTGGCCATGATATTGCCCTCACCTGATCCCTAGGCCTACAGGTGAGACAGCTTTAAGTTATTTACATATTTTTTTAAAAAACCTTTTATTACTAAATTTATTGAATAATTAATTTATTATATAAACAATTGTTTCTATAAAGAGAAAAAAACTAAGTGTGCAGTGCTAGAAGGAGTGAAACATACAAATATTATGAATAAATACAAAGTACAAAGGTACCACTATCAGAAAAACAACTATGAGAGTTCTTCATAGTTTCTATATATCATAAGTGATGATAAGAGTACACCTGTTTCTACTAATATAATGAATATGGTTGGCCTAACATAGGACACTTGCTTCTGAAGGTCCATTTTTCTAAATCTATCAGTAATAAAACAGTTTTTTTTATAAAGCAGTTGAGAAAGCTTTTTTAAAAACCAATTTATTGTTTGATTGTCAAGAAATTCCAAACATTGTGCAATGATTATGGTAGTTTTGCTACCAAAATTAAATAGACAATCAGCTTTTTATTTTTAAGCTGATCTTGTGAATAGATGCAACAAGGCTATTATTTATTGCAATTTGTCCAAGGTTACTCTCAAAGTTTATGAGTGCTGTTATATCCTGTTACCTTGGGAGTAATTTAGGTGTCTGCAGTGATTTGAAACAGAGGAAAAAGAGGCTGAATAAGAGATAGCAATGAGGACTATATCATGTTGATATAGTTTTCTGGGAGTCAAGGCTGGAAAAAAAATCCCATTTAATTCGGTACTGAGTAACCCCTAGTTTAGATCAGCAAGTGGGTCATATTGGAACCTTTTGTATTTGTGTATGAAACTGAGATGGTGCCATTGTAGTTAAAATGCTAGTTTAGAAATGCAATGCAAATGGAGATCACTGAGCAGCATACAATCCTGAAGGTGGTTGGTGTCGTGACAGTCTCTTTATTATTCTACTCTTGTTTTTATCTGGTTCTTGTTATTGATTCATTATATTTTTAGATGTCTTTAGGCCTTTTTAACTATACACTGCCCAGAGTCTCTCTGTGAGAGGGGCAGCATCTAAATTTTGACAAATAAATAAATGACTTAGCCCAAGGAGGAAGGTCTTTTGGTCAATCACCTTCTCATATCATCTCCTGTCTCACAAACTGTTGAAAGATTGGAAAGTGAGATGAATGTTGCTCTAAGGTCCTTTGGGAGGAAAAAAGAAGGGTATGAACATAATGCTAATACCTTTACTGGTTTTTAATGATTAAAAAAGCTATAATTAAAACACATTTTATTTTATTTTTGTGGGAGGACTCTATATGATTCTAATGTAATGGTAGTAGCATGGTTTCATTTCTGTATATTAGATTCAAATATGATCAGATAAAGCATAAAAAAGCCAATGTGGTGGTATTTTATAACATATGTTTATTAGGAAGACATGTTGGGTAAAGCTCTGGACTCTGGAGCAACTGGAGGACATCATTAAGTCCTACGTACCCGAGGTGGGTTGCTCCTGGTTCAGCCTGGATTGGCTGAACTGGCGGCGCCAGGAGGCTCCACCCACCTGCCTAGATGCAGAAGCTTCTGTGCATGCGCAGAGGTATCAGGTGCGGAAGTGCGCCCAAATTGGTAGTAAAAAAAAATGGCAACCCATCACTGCTACATACCATGAAATAGTGATGATGTTTCATACAGGAAGCAGCACCCAAAATTTTGGAAGAAGAAATTTGGACAGAGATAATATCAGCCAGAGTTATTGTCCTTATAGCCAGAAACAACAGGGAAGAGTTTTAATATATATCACCTGCAGAGAATCAATTCTTGGAAATTTTGTGCATATTGACATACTTAAAAATGGAAATTTTCCATTGAAGAGCTATAAATATTCAGTATAGCAAGATGTGCACACACACACACACATTTATATAGCAATGTTAACACAATGTTCAATTGTGTATGTATGTGCTTATTTTTGTTTATTTTAGTTACATGAATTTATACAAAGTATCAATTCTTTGTTTGCCTTGTGAGCCCAGTTGTCAAGCAAAAGGATGTCAGAATCTGATGCAATGGAATTTTCATAGCTAGCTGGGAACGCTTCTATTGCATTAGTAACTAGCAGTAATAACTAAAATAACAACAACCCTAAACTAATTCATTGCTGAAATGATAGTTGAGTGAGGTCTACATTTGAGTAGCCCACCAGTGAAATTCTTAAGAAAAAAGTTCCATATATAGACAATAGCACAACCACAAGTTGAACAAGTGATCCTTTGTTTTGGCTGGGAAAAACTTTCTGTCTGTCCTTTTTCCTATGTCAATGACCTTCCCAGCATGGCGGACTTACTGTATGCTCTCTGTGGCCATCCTTCCTTTCTTTTGCAGTGAGCTTTCTGTCCATTATCCATAGCCAGCCATCCTTTCCTATCACAGCACATTGAGTACCAAACAAAAACGAATACCAGGTCAATATTTTCACATCAAAGTATGTTCAGTACCAAATTTGAAAAGTTTTAAAGCAGTCAAATACTGAGGTACCACTGTATATGTATTCTTTCTAAGTCCTCATCTAGGAAGAGTTCCTGATCTGGGATGTGCAAATTTGGATGACTACTGCATGGTAGCAAAGAGATAGAGAAAACTCTAAATGTCTGCCGCCATCTAGTGGTTCTATGGCTTTTTTGCAGCCTTGGTCTGGTAGCCCTACACCTAGGACTCTAGAAAGTAGCTCAGGAGGCCTTAGCCTATTATTATAAGTGACTTTTCCATTCAATTTTTTCAGCATTCCTGCAAGCTGGCTCACTTTTCAAATATTTATTCACCCTAGAATGAAGGTCAAGCAGTGAAAGGTAATCCAAAACAGCCATTGAGACATTTGATAATGAGAAGGCATAATAAGATTCCTATGTCATCTTCCTTTCATGGAGTGAGGCTGTTTTAATTATTTCTGCCACCTGATGGATTAAAGTTTGGGCTTTAGCCTTTGATGAGAAAGCTTTTCCAGCCAAAATACACAATGAAAGAATACAGAAAACCCAGGATTTCTTTTATCTAGTTTTAATAATCTATAGGCACACTATGGTATATAATCAAAAATTATAAAACTGATTAGCAATTTTGTTCATACCTAAAATAAGTATACATCAAATCCCACTATATACAATGTAAATATATTTAACAATCCCATTCAATTTTAACAGACATTCTGCTTTAATGGACACACTTTTCCATTAATCTGTTAATTCAGAGATTCACAATTTAGTTTTAGATGTTCATATACCCATATGCATGCATATAGACAACTGTAATTATACTTTAAATTACCCCAGAGAGCACTTGAGATATTGAGTTTAGCTTTCTTTTTTTTGTAATAATTTTATTATAAAGAAGTTTACAAGATAAAAAAATACAAACTACAGAAAATAATAAAAATAAAGTAAAGAAAAAATAATTACAAACATTTTTAAAAAGAAGCTATATAAAAATGACTCCTCCTACCTTTCAGACAAGTATAAACAATTTCAAATCTCTAGCGCCACATAACAGAGTGAGCTCCGGTTACTTGTCCCAGCTTCTGCCAACCTAGCAGTTTGAAAGCATGTAAAAATGCAAGTAGAAAAATAAGAACCACCTTTGGTGAGAAGGTAACAGTGTTCCGTGCACCTTCGGCATTTAGTCATGCCAGCCACATAACTACGGAGACATCTTCGGACAGTGCTGGCTCTTCGGCTTTGAAATGGAGATGATCACCATCCCCTAGAGTCGGGCTGTCAGAAAATATAACGTATATATTTTAGCCTTAATCAAATACATCTATTTTTAATCCAATATATTGCTTCCTCTAAAAAATAAAGCAAAATAATTTTCACTACCAATCTTTAAGTCTAATCACTTAGTCCTAATCAAAAAGAAATCCCATTGATAATTACCAGAAACCACAACTTATTTATCAAATAAATTCACTTTGTAAATCTTCTGTTTTTTTATTAAAAGCTTGATCTTTAATCAATCAAATTCAAATTAATGTCTTATTATTTTCTCTTTGCCTCCTTTTAGGAACAACTTCAATAATATCTCCTTTTCTTATCTCAGGAGCAATTTCATTAGTTTAACACCTTTCTTTTGTAAATCCAAGATGAGAAGACTTTCCAAGTTGCTCTTTATTCTTTGTTTGGTATCTTTAATTATTAAGACATCATCTGGTTTCATTTGAAAATCCATTTTAGCATCTTTTTATATATCACTTTTACATTCTCACATTTTAAAATATGTTTTCAAATCTTCAGCATCTTTTTTCATATTACTTTTGTAAACAAGCATATTTTTAAAAAAATCCAAATTTAC